>NC_045957.1:53770984-53830912 GCF_010909765.2 Amblyraja radiata | reverse complement strand
CCCTCCCCCATCTCCCACCATTTCCATATTGCCACCATCCCTCTCATATGTGGTTGCCCTCTTCCTTCCCCTTCTTTTCTTAACAAGTTCCACAATCTGCAGTCCTCTGTCTTCTCCACGTCTCTCAGCCTCTTGTCACTACTTCCCCATCCTCCCCTCACTTACCTCCATTTGCCAATCAAGCCCTCTTCACTTGTCAGCTCTTGCCCACTCCTCACCCTCTCCCTCACCACTTTACTCCAGCTCTCCGCTCTCTTCTTTCCGTCCAGATGAAGATTCTCAACTTGAAATAATCATATAATAATCATATAATCATATAACAATTACAGCACGGAAACAGGCCATCTCGACCCTTCTAGTCCGTGCCGAACACATAATCTCCCCTAGTCCCATATACCTGCGCTCAGACCATAACCCTCCATTCCTTTCCCATCCATATAACTATCCAATTTATTTTTAAATGATAAAAACGAACCTGCCTCCACCACCTTCACTGGAAGCTCATTCCACACAGCTACCACTCTCTGAGTAAAGAAGTTCCCCCTCATGTTACCCCTAAACTTCAGTCCCTTAATTCTCAAGTCATGTCCCCTTGTTTGAATCTTCCCTACTCTCAGTGGGAAAAGCTTTTCCACGTCAACTCTGTCTATCCCTCTCATCATTTTAAAAACCTCTATCAAGTCCCCCCTTAACCTTCTGCGCTCCAAAGAATAAAGCCCTAACTTGTTCAACCTTTCTCTGTAACTTAGTTGCTGAAACCCAGGCAACATTCTAGTAAATCTCCTCTGTACTCTCTCTATTTTGTTGACATCCTTCCTATAATTAGGCGACCAAAATTGTACACCATACTCCAGAATTGGCCTCACCAATGCCTTGTACAATTTTAACATTACATCCCAACTTCTATACTCAATGCTCTGATTTATAAAGGCCAGCACACCAAAAGCTTTCTTTACCACCCTATCTACATGAGATTCCACTTTCAGGGAACTGTGCACAGTTATTCCCAGATCCCTCTGTTCACCTACATTCTTCAATTCCCTACCATTTACCATGTACGTCCTATTTTGATTTGTCCTGCCAAGATGTAGCACCTCACGCTTATCAGCATTAAACTCCATCTGCCATCTTTCAGCCCACTCTTCCAACTGGCATAAATCTCTCTGTAGACTTTGAAACTCTACTTCATTACCCGCAACCCCACCTATCTTAGTATCATCTGCATACTTACTAATCCAATTTACCACGCCATCGTCCAGATCATTGATGTACATGACAAACAACAGTGGACCCAACACAGATCCCTGTGGCACCCCACTCGTCACTGGCCTCCAACCTGACAAACAACCATCCACCATTACTCTCTGGCATCTCCCATTCAGCCACTGTTGAATCCATCTTGCTACTCCACCATTAATACCCAACCATTGAACCTTCTTAACCAACCTTCCATGAGGAACCTTGTCAAAGGCCTTACTGAAGTCCATATACACAACATCCACTGCTTTACCCTCATCAATTTCCCGAGTAACATCTTCAAAAAATTCAAGAAGATTAGTTAAACATGACCTTCCAGGCACAAATCCATGTTGACTGTTCCTAATCAGACCCTGTTTATCCAGATGCTTATATATATTATCTCTAAGTATCCTTTCCATTAATTTGCCCACCACTGACGTCAAACTAACAGGTCTATAATTGCTAGGTTTACTCTTAGACCCATTTTTAAACAATGGAACAACATGCGCAGTACGCCAATCCTCCGGCACTATTCCCGTTTCTAATGACATTTGAAATATTTCTGCCATAGCCCCTGCTATTTCTACACTAACTTCCCTCAATGTCCTAGGGAATATCCTGTCCGGACCTGGAGACTTATCCACTTTTATATTTCTCAAAAGTGTCAGTACTTCCTCTTCTTTGATCCTCATATGTCATCTGGCCATTTCTCTCCACTGAACTGATGAATTCATCCAGCAGCTTGTTTTTTGTTCCATAATGAAAAATGTCTTCTGCTCCAAGTTAGGACAAAATAATTATTCCATAGGTTTCACCCTCCACTATTATTTATTGTGTCTATTCGAAGATGACCAGAGCTAGTTTGTTTTCTGTTCACACAATGGTTTTGTATTCAATGTACTTGAAACTGACTAGCTGATTTTTCCCACAGAGGTTTTATTTTTCTATTGTATAAAAGTAGTGTTTTCATAGTGGGGATGCATTGTTTAAACATGCTGAGCTTAGAAACAATCTGTTTTCAACACATATTGCTACCACTTCTTCCAACAGTTTTGTAATATCTCAAATTGGCATTATTTGCTCTGACTGTAAGTGCCATGCAATGCTTTGACATGACGTGTTTTTGACTGAAATCTCTGTGGAATGAATGCTGTGTTCAGGATAAAAACCCAGGCAATTTATCTGCACTATGGCATCTACAGAAGAGATGTGTTTCCTACCTTCATTTCCCAAAGGAGACACTTTGTGCGAATGTGCCCATGTTTAATTAATTATTTCCACCCTTGAGAATTGTCACATTATAACATCACTGTCTCCAAAAGGATATAAAGGGGCAAAATGTTTAAAAGGTGATTAATGGATTAAATAATAACTTCCAGTAACTTTTAAGAAAAAAAATTGCCTAATTTAACTTGAGAGAAGCTATTTTTTTGTTAAATTTGAGAAATGGTTATGGCTGGAAACAGTTACATATTGCAAATATGTAGAAAACTGCTCTCTTTGATCATGAAGGAGTTGGGAGTATTCACAAAATCACTGCTCGTATAGTTGTCAAGTGCCAACTAGGCTTGAGTGCTAGAACTTCTGATTTGATCACAAGAATATTTAGTTTAGTTTATTTTATTGATTGTCACGTGTAAAGAGATGCAGTTAAATGCTTATTCTGATGCTAACCAGTCAAATCATAACATCATACAATCATAGAGAGTCACAGTCATACAGCATGGAAACAGGCCCATCGGCCAAACTTGCCCTTATCGACCAACGTCCCATCAACTGGCTGTGTTTTGCCCATCTATCTATCTTCTATCTATCTATACTATTACTAAAACTCTCATCTTGACCACTCCTGCATTTTTTTAATTTGCAGAAAAATGCTACCCTATATCGCGAGGATTACTCTTCACCTTACTCATCGTTCTCCTCTGCTCCAAGCTCACCAAGTCTTGTTCCGATCGGTGGACGATTACAAAAGTGTTGAAGGTTTAATAAATCGTGAGATCAGCAGATTGGTCTTCCCGTCTGTCAGTCAACATGAAGGTAATGCCCCTTCCGGCACTTGCTATTAATCTTTGTTGTTAATCACCGGGCGAGGCGAGGGGAATAAAACCCCGGAGGCGGGGCTGAGTCCACAAACCGTGCAGAGGAGAACGATCAGCACCCGCTGTGAGTCCCCATCGCACCCCCACCCCCAACCCCTTCCCCTCCGGTCCTCCTCGCTGGCTCCAGCCCCCTTCCCCGTAATACCGCACATTCCCCAAGGCTCTTTTCTCCAAGCTCCCCCTGCCCTCACACCCCTCCCCGCCACCACACACCAACCCCTCCCCCCCCCCCACACACACCCCTCCCTCCCACACATCCCTCCCTTCCATACAACCTTCCCTTCCACACACCCCTCACAACCCTCCCCCTGCCCACACACACCCCGTGCTCTCTCCCCCCCTGCGTCTTTACTGCAGCTGCAGGTCTCTGGATGACCCGGCCCGGCCCGGCCCGACCCAGCCCAGCCGAGTCGGAGACTCCGGGCAGAGGAGAACGACCAGCAAAGTGGCCAGCGCCCACAGTGAGTCCCCATCGAACCTCCAACCCCTTCCCCTCTGGTCCCTCTCACTGGCTCCTGTCCCCCTCCCCCATAATACCGCACTCTGCCCCCATGGCTCTTCCCCGTCTTTTCTCTCTCTCTCCCCCCTGCCCCTGCACCCGCACCCCTCCCTCCCACACACCCTCCCTTCCACACACCCCTCACAACCCTCCATGCCCACACACACCTCTCTCCCACACACAACCTATCCATACATCACTCTCTGCACAAAACCCCCTGCCCACAAAAACCCCCCTCGCTCACCCCTCCCACCCACAACCCTCCCCCCCACAACCCTTCCCCCCACAACCCTTCCCCCTCACAACCCTCCCCCCACACAACCCTCCCCCCACAACCCTTCCCCCCACAACCGTTCCCCCCACAACCCTCCCCCCCACAACCCTCCCCCTCACAACCCTCCCCCCCACAACCCTCCCCCTCACAACCCTCCCCCCCACACACACCCCCCTCCCACTACCTCTCCGTCAACAAACCCGCATAATGCACCCCGCCCACAATGCTCCCCCACAATGTCACACACCCCTCTCCCCCACAACCCCCCCTCCCTACAACCCCCCTCCCTACAATCCCCCCTCTCCTCCACAACCCCCACTTCCCCGCCACACAACCCCCCCCTCGCCCCACACAATCCTCCCTCCCCCACACCCCTCCTTCACCAACAAACCCCTCCACCACAACACCCCTGCCCACAACCCTCCTCCCCCACAACCCCCCCGCCCACACATAACCCCTGCCCACACACACCCCTCCCCAAACCACCCCCTCCCACATCCTCCGTCCGCCCCCCCCCCCAGCCCTCACCACACCTCCTCCTCCCCCCCCCCCATATCCTTCCTCCTACCCCCCCCCCCCCCCCACACAACCCCTCCAGCCCACATACACACTTCCTTCCTCCAGGTTAACTCAGGGTGCATTCAATTGTTGGGAGCTCTGTCCTTTCAAAAAAAGTCACTCACCAACCTCCTACCCCCCCCCCCCCCCCCCCCCCCCCCCCCCCCCCCCCCCCCCCCCCCCCCCCCCATACCCGCTGCTCGTCCAGTCATTTTATTCTGGTTGGATTGGCTTTTGCCTCTGCTACCTCTACTGGCAGCTCATTCCAGACACCATGTGGAACTGCAGATGCTGATTTAAACTGAAAATGGACACAAAAAACTGGAGTAACTCAGTGGGTCAGGCAGCATCTTGTGAGAAAAGGAACAGATGACGATTCGGGTCGAGATCCTTCTTCAGACTCAGGGGTAAGGGAAACGAGAAATATCACCGTCTATATTATACTATGTAATGAACCGGATTTGATAAGGGAACTCAAGTTAAAGGAACCATTATGAGGTAGCGACCAGAACATAAGTTTTAATCTGCAATTTGAGATAGAAAAGGTGAAATCGGGTGTTGCAGCTGAGCAAAGGGCAGTACAGAGGCATGAGGGTGGAGCTCACCAAAGTTGACTGGAAAGGGACCACAGCAGGGGTGATGGTGGAACAGCAATAGCAGGAATTTCTGAGAATAATCAGGATCTTTTCATTCCAAAGAGGAAGAAAGATTCTATGGGGAGAAAGGGGTGACCATGGCTGACAAGGGAAATCAAGGACAGTATGAAACTAAAAGAGAAGGCCTATAACATAGCAAAGATTAGTGGGAAGCCAAAGGGTTGAGAAGCTTTTAAAGAACAACAGGTAACTAAAAAAGCAATACAGCGATAAAAGGTGAAATATGAAGGTAAGCTAGTCAATATTATAAAAAAGGATAGCAAACGTTTCTTCAGTAATTCTTCAGAAAGAAGCAAGGGTGAAGAATGATGTAGGAGAAGTGATAATGAGGAATAAGGAAATGGCAGAGGAGTTGAATAACTTTTTTGCATCAGTCTTCACAGTGGAAGACACCAGCAACATGCCTGAAATTCAAGAGAGTCGGGGGTTGGAAGTTAGTGGAGTGGCTATTACTAGGGAGAAGGTGCTTGGGAGGCTGAAAGGGCTGAAGATGGATAGGTCACCTGGGGTGGACTGCACCCTAGGGTTCGAAAAGAGATGGCTTTTGAGATTGTGAAGGCATTGAGTTATTTCAAGAATCACTAAAGGCAGGAGAGGTCTCACATAATTGGAAAATTGCCAATATTACCCCGATGCACAAGAAGGGAGCAAAGCAGAATAGTGGGAACTATAGGCCGGTTAGTCTGACTTTGGTGGTTGTTAAGATTTCAGATTCCATTATAAAGAATGAGGTTACGGAGTACTTCGAAGTTCATGATAAAATAGGCTGAAGTCAGCATTGCTTTGTGAAGGGGAGGTCTTACTTGACAAATTTGCTGGAATTCTTTTCTTTTTTTTAATATTTTATTTTATTAGAAGTACAATCATATGGCACTAATATATATTTTCATAATACATTTTATGTACAGCTTCTTATTTTTTTTTTGTTATAATAAAGAAAAAGAAAAATAAGAAAAAGAAATTAGATAGTAAAGGATAGAAAGACGTGAGATATATAGTGTGTGATGAAGAAGAAAAAAGAAGAACGAATGAAGAAAGTTGAAGAAAAGAAAATAAGAAAAAGAGAACAAGACATAAAGAAAAGAAGTGAGGAGATCATTGTTTATAATCTTGACCATCCCTCACCATATGATTCCAAAAAGACGACAAATGGAGACCAACTCGTTATGAATTGGTCTGATTTATCCATTAGGAGGAATCGCATTTCCTCAAGATTTGCGGTGTCCAACATGCTTGCGATCCACATTTTAAGCATTGGTATTGATGTATTTTTCCAAAATTTAAGTATTCATTTTTTTGCTATTATTAAACCATAATTTAAAAATAAATTTTGAGATGAGTTCAATTTATTCCCATCTTCCATTACTCCAAATATAATCATTTCAGTATTAGGTTCCATGCTGGATTCCCATAATGTTAAATACGTTGAATCAGTAGTAAAGAAAGCAAACTCAATGCTAGCATTTATTTCAGAGAGGCTTGTATACAAAAGCAGGGATGTTACGCTGAGGCTCTGTAAGGCGCTGGTAAGGCCTATTTGGAATAATGTGAGCAATTTTGTACCGCATTCCTGAGGAAGGATGAGCTGGCTCTGTAGTGGGTCTAGAGGAGGTATACAAGAATGATCCCAGGAATGAGTAGATTAAGCTATGATGAGCGTTTGTTGTCACTTGGCCTGTACTCGCTGGAGTTTAGATGAATGAGGACGGACCTCATTGAAATGCAAAATAGTGGAAGGCTTGGATCGAGTGGATGTAGAGAGGATGTTTCCACTAGTGGGAGAGTCTAGGATTGGAAGTCATAGCCTCAGAATTAAAGGATTTTCTTTTTGGAAGGAGATGAGGGTTAATTTAGTCAGAGGGTGGTGAATCTGTGGAATTCTTTGCCACAAAAGGCTGTAGAGGTTAATTCAGTGGATATTTTTAAGGAGGAGATAGATAGATCTTTGATTAGTATAGGTGTCAGTTATGGGGAGGGGATCATGACAGAATCCTCCTCGTGGCAATTGCCGGAAATGACGATACGATGCACTCTGTGATGTGTCGGGCGACCAATTCTGTCAATGTTGGACGACGACAGAAGCCAACGGCGAGCTATACGTCGCCTGACACACAAGCGAACGACTTATGGGGAGAAGGCAGGAGAATGGGGTTAGGAGGGAGATTTAGATCAGCCATGATGAAATGACGAAGTAGACTTGATGGGTCGAATGGCCTAATTCTACTCCTATCACTTATGACATGGCTTTATGATATTTTCAGTAAATTTGTATGTCATTTGTAGTACTGTGTGAAGACATTTTGAAGGCGTGATGTCTGAGAAATTGATAGGATATCATGGATCAAGGCTTGATTGACATTATCCAAAGCTATGCTTAGGAGAACCTTCACAGTACAAGTTTGTCAGAATATTCTAGGAATCCGGAGAAATATTCATCATTAGTTTAATCAATTAATTTAAGAAAGTCAGAGCAGAAAATGTGGCTATACAGCCCATTGTGTTTGTGGTGGCTGCAGTATAACTACCTGTTATTTTATTTTTTTGCAACCTTTATGGATTTGTGGACATTCATTCCATGGGTCCTCCTTTCCCAGGTATTTCCCAAGTTGTTCATTTTATTATGTTATCATTTTATCCCTCCTCAGATAGAGTCATAGAGTTATACATACCCTTCGGCCCAACTTGCCCACGTTGACCAACTTGCCCCATCCACACCAATCCCACCTGTCTGTGCTTAGAGTCATAGAGTTATAGAGTCATAAAATGTGGAAACCGGCCCTTTGGCTCAATTTGCCCACACCGACCAATAGGACCCATCTACACTTGTGCCACTTGCCTGTTTCTGGCCCATATCCCTCCAAACCTATCCTATGTACCTGTCTAAATGTTCTTAAATGTTGTAATAGTACCTGCCTCACCTACCTCCTCCAGCAGCTCAGTCCAAACACCTAGCACGCCTTGTTTAAAATAGTTACCCCTCAGGTTCCTATTAAACTTCCCCCTCCCCACCTCACCTCAAACCTATGTCCTCTGGTTCTCAATTCCCCTGCAAGAGACAATGTGTTTATCTGATCTATTCCTCTCACGATTTCGTACACCCCATAAGATCACCCCACACCCTTCTGCATTCCAAGGAATAGAGTCCTAGTCTGCTCAAAATCCATATAGCGCATGGCCTCGAGTTCTGGCAACACCCTTGTAAATCAAGGATTTAACACCTAATGTAACATTTTACATTAAATGTAACACCTCCTCTTTGGTATGAATTCCACTTGTCACTTAATCCACCAAAAATTTGAGGATGAAAGATTTTTGTCCCACATTCAGCTACATGGCCAAATTACTCTACCATGTGTAAATGTCTATCATGGCTCCTGCATTTACATCTAAGTTACTTATATAGTGTAAGTAAATGACATGACACTGGAGAGGGTAGTTTCCAGACTCAAGATGAGTTACCAGACTCTAACATAAAATTACAAAATGGTTAACAGCCAAGTCCCTTGTGTTATTTTTAACAGAAAATAATTCAATTTCTCTTCCGTGTATTACAACAGTTTGAAAGGGATTTTTAAAATTGCGATTACATTTACCAGGTTATAAAATATATTTAAATGTAGAAATCAACTGTTAATTACTGGAAAATAATTAAGGCAATGTATGGTTTTACCTTAGTAGTTACTACATTATTAATGATTAATTAGATAACAAAAGCAACTGTTAATGTAAATACTTTGCAACTTTAAATCAAATATGTGTCTAATTAATTTCAAGCAGATGCTTTTGATCATCTTATTAAAGACAAATCAAAATTATGTTTACTCACTGGATATTTAATATATTTGACATTGCATTGTTAATATGTAACTCAAGTCCCTTCCTGTGCATTTTATCTAGTGCAAATATAATATTTACACAGAATATCATACATAAACCAAAGCGGTCTGAGCTACAACCTCTTTAGAGACCCTTGAACTATCTTTAATCTGACTTTCTGGACTTTATCTTGCACTAAACGTTATTCCCTTTCTCGTGTATCTGTACACTGTGGACGGCGCGGTTATAATCATATATAGCCTTTCTGCTGATTGGTTAGCATGCAACGATAAGCTTTTCACTGTACCTGTCACCGATACGTGACAATAAACTAAATTAAGGAAGTAAGGAAAATATAATAGACCCTACTTGGCCTTAGGTCACAATTTCATATGATCATTTCCTAACTGGAGCTCAGCATTCCACGTATGTCATTATTTCATCTTCCACATCTGACCACATGTTCAGTGATGTAACCCCATCCCCTGACCCATACCTTCGTGATATTGAAAGAGATCTTTGACAACTTGAAGGAGAATTTCGAATTGATTTCTGTTGGATGTGGCTATTTTATATACAGTTCATATCTCATAACTTTCTTTAAAGTTGCTGAACTTTGTGGTGACTGATGACTATTGGTATATTCCGCAACTTCTGCGCAAACTTGTTTCTCACATCTAAGGGTGCTGGGAAAGGCGTCCCTCAGGGGTTTGATAGCATAAAAAACTGCAAATGCTAGAAAACTGAAACAAGAACAATGTTGGAAACTCTCAGCAGGCCAGTCAGCATCTGCGGAAGAAGAAACAGAATTAACATTCCACGTTGAAGACAGGAATCTTGGCAGTTTCTATTCTCCTTGAGATTAACTGGGTGCCTAGCCGTCAAACAGGATAAGGTAACCTGCTGCATGAATGCAGGTGCGCACAACAGCATAAGAAAACAGAAGGAGAAGGAGGCCACCAGGACTTTACTGGCTTTATCTTGCATTAAACGTTATTCCCTTATCATGTATCTGTACATATGAATGACTTGATTGTAATCATGCATTGTCTTTCCGCTGACTGGTTAGCACGCAACAAAAGCTTTTCACTGTACCTCGGCACACGTGATGATAAAGTAAACTGAACTGAACTGAATTGCCCTTCAAGAGTGTCCTACCGTTCAATATGTTTATGACTGATCCAGAAGTGGCGGCGCTGCCCAAGCAGCTGCGGCTCACATGCAGTCCATCTGTCTTTTCTTTTTTGTTGTCCTGTTGTTTAATTTATTTTGTTTATTTTAGCTGTGTATATGTGGGGGGTGGGAGAAACTGTTTCTAGTCTCCTCCTTCGGGGGGATGCGACCTTTTCTTGTTGTATCCCCCGTCTCCGTCTCCGTCTGCGCTGAGGCCTAATCGCGGACCTGGCGGCCTCCAACTGGGACCGAGCTCGAGGCTCCGGAGGCAGAGCCAGGACTTTCCAACGCGAGGCTGGCCGACTTCGGGGCTGTGGTGGCGTTGTGGCAGCGGCGACCCGACTTCGGAGCCTCAGAGGCTCGGCCGCGGGCCCAGTGGACGACATCGTCGAGAGCTCGCAAGTCCCAGGTTGGTGACCGGTTCTCCGGAGCTGCCGCAACGACAGCTTCGTCTGCTGGACTGGAGGGTGGCAGCTTCTGCAGCTTCGACCTCCCCGGGCCACGGAGTTTGTACCGGCCCGTTCGCGGAGCTCGGATGCGGCCACTGGACTTACCATCACCCGGCGGAGTCCCAACATCGGAAGCCTGGATCGCCTCAATGCAGAGGGAGACGAGGAGGGAAGAGACAAGGACTTTAAGACTTTTGCCTTCCATCACAGTGAGGAGGTGCCTGGTAGACTCACTGTGGTGGATGTTAAACTGTGTGTTTTGTTATTTTATTCTATGTTATGACTGCAAGGTATATAATTTTGTTCAAACTGCAATGTCTGAATGACAATAAAGGATACTTTACTTTACCATGTAATTCCTCTTCAGTGCCATTTCTCCATAACCCTCTCTTCCTGTGTCAACCATATATTTACCCACCGACATATTAAATATTTCTGATGAACCACCGTCCAGCACCTGCCAGGGTTAATTCATGGAATGTGAGACAGCTGACATTGACCTGCTGAAACGTCACTCCCACTGCCTGCAGTTGTTCTCAAGGAGCACTGACATATTCAGCTGAGTAGGTTACAACTTTTATCAGCTATAAATTGCACAATCTTGCAGTCATGTGCATGGAGCGTTGCCACCAATGATGCAGTGAACGGCCTGAGAGGTGGGAGGAGAGGCACGTCAAGTCAAGTTTATTTGTCACATACACATACGAGATGTGCAGTGAAATGAAAGTGGCAATGCTTGCAGTGCAAAAGACAAACAACCAAACAACCAAACAAACTATAAACACAATCATAACACACATATTCTTTTACATAATAAATAATGGAAGGAAAAACGTTCAGTAGAGTTAGTCCCTGGTGAGATAGGCGTTTACAGTCCGAATGGCCTCTGGGAAGAAACTCCTTCTCAACCTCTCCGTTCTCACCGCATGGCAACGGAGGCCTTTGCCTGACCGTAGCAGCTGGAACAGTCCGTTGCAGGGGTGGAAGGGGTCTCTCATGATATTGTTGGCTCTGGAGTTGCACCTCCTGATGTATAGTTCCTGCAGGGGGGCAAGTGAAGTTCCCATAGTGCGTTCGGCCGAACGCACTACTCTCTGCAGAGCCTTCTTGTCCTTGGCAGAGCAATTCCCAAACCAGATGGTAATGTTCCCGGACAAGATGCTTTCCACCGCCGCTGCGTAGAAGCACTGGAGGATCCTCGGAGACACTCTGAATTTCCTCAATTGCCTGAGGTGGTAAAGGCTCTGCCTTGCCTTACTCACGAGTGCTGAGGCGTGTGATGCCCATGTCATATCCTCGGAGATGTGGACTCCCAGATATTTAAAACAGTTCACCCTATCCACAGGATCCCCATTTATCCTCAATGGAGTGTACGTCCTCGGATGATGTGCCCTCCTAAAGTCCATGATCAGCTCCTTCGTTTTTTTGATGTTCAAGAGGAGGCTGTTATCCTGGCACCAGAGTGCTAGACCAGCCACCTCCTCCCGGTAGGCCTTCTCGTCATTGTCTGAGATCAGGCCCACCACCACAGTGTCATCAGCAAACTTAATTAATGAGTTGGAGCTGAACCTAGCCACACAGTCATGTGTGTACAGGGAGTACAATAGGGGGCTGAGGACGCAACCCTGGGGCGATCCTGTGCTCAGGGTGAGGGACTTCGATGTATTCCCTCCCATCTTGACTACTTGGGGCCTGGCGGTGAGAAAGTCCAGGACCCAGGCACACAGGGAGGTGTTGAGCCCCAATTCCATTAGCTTCCCGGCCTAGTCTGGTGGGGATTATCGTGTTGAAGGATGAACTGTAGTCTATGAACAGCATCCTCACGTAGCCCACCACACCAGTATCTCTTCTATTTCTGAGGTGTCCAAACTCTTAAAGTATTACACAAGTACCTGTTCAAAATATGGAAAAATACCTGGCCCAGAATTGCAGGTTGCACCCAAGGATACTTGCACATGGACGTGGGTTGACTGGTGGTGATGATGGTGCGAGAGAGCAGAGATTTTGCTTTAACTTCTGTTTTAACCCATACCTCCCTCAACAGGGTCACTCCATTTCTTCAAAAGGCAGCAGATACAGATTTATTTTTGAATTTAACTGCAAAAAAAATCAATGCAACAATAAACACAAATGCCTGAAGTTAAGATAGTGATTTACAAAAAAAAATTTGAATTAATGTTTGATTATCTATTTGCCCTTTGTGGTCTATTAATTATGAGAGTTTCTGGATAGTCACCACTTTGATAGCTTTGGACATTTCCTCTGAAGATCACCGATGATTTATTACCTGTAAGTTTTGAACATGCAGCATTTTCTATGCTTTAAGATTTCTTGATTGAGAATCCTGCAGAGCATCTCCATTTCAAGGCCCATATTCCTGTTATATTCTTCAACAATGCAAGGGATGATCATTCCGATACGTCTGCACATTACTTGTCACAAGATTGCTTTTGCCTATAATTTAAAAGCAGCAACTTATATTTATGTAGCTCCATTAATGTAACGAAATGTCCCAAGAAGGCACAGAAGAAGATATTAGTGCAGATAATTAAAAGCTTAGTTTCAAGGAACAATTTAAAGGAAGAAAAATAGGCATAAATAGGCAACGAGGTGAAGAGTGAGAATTCCCAAACCTTCTCTGCTGGGATCTGAAGGTGTGGTGCAGTGGCTGGACAATTCAGGAACCAGACTTGGAAGAGTGCAGATACTTTGAGTGCTTTGGGATTGCACAAAGTTGCAAAGAAAAGGAGGATCAAGGCAAGGGAGAGCCGCTCCAATCTATCAACATATGACAGTCCCACCATCCCGGGAATTAACCTGGTGAACCTACGCTGCACTCCCTCAATAACAAGGATGTCCTTCCTCAAGTTTGGCGACCAAAACTGCACACAATACTCCAGGTGTGGTCTCACTAGGGCCCTGTACAACTGAAAAAGGACCTCTTTGCTCCTATACTCAATTTCTCTTGTTATGAAGGCCGACATGCCATTCGCTTTCTTCACTGCCTGATGTACCTGCATGCTTACTTTCATTGACTGATGAACAAGGATTCACAGAACCCGTTGTACTTCCCCTTTTTCCAATGACACCATTTAGATAATAATCTGCCTACCTGTTTATGCCACCAAAGTGGATAACCTCACATTTATCCACACTAAACTGCATCTGCCATGCATCTGCCCACTCACCCAACCTGTCCAAGTCACCCTGCACATTCCTCACAGTTCACACTGCCACCCAGCTTTGTGTCATCTGCAAATTTGCTGATGTTACTTTTAATCCCTTCATCCAAATCATTAATATATATTGTAAATAGCTGCAGTCCCAGCACCGAGCATTGCGGTACCCCACTAGTCACTGCCTGCCATTCTAAAACGGTCCCGTTAATTCCTACCCTTTGTTTCCTGTCTGCCAAACAATTTTCTATCCATGTCAGCACCCTACCACCAATACCATGTGCTCTAATTTAGCCCACTAATCTCCTATGTGGGACCGTATCAAATGCTTCCTGTAAGTCCAGGTGCACCACATCCACTGGCTCTCCCTTGTCCATTATCCTGGTTACATCCTCAAAAAATTCCAAAAGATTAGTCAAGCATAATTTCCCCTTCGTAAATCCATGCTGACAGACCGATCCTGCTTCTGCTATCCAAATGTGCTGCTATTTCATCTTTTATGATTGATTCCAGCATCTTCCCCTCCACTGATGTAAGGCTAACGGGTCTATAATTCCCTGTTTTCTCTCTCCCGCCTTTCTTAAAGAGTAGGACAACATTATCCACCTTCCAATCCACAGGAACTGATCCTGAATCTATAGAACATTGGAAAATTATCAGCAATGTTTCCACAATTTCAATAGCCACTTCCTTAAGTAACCTGGGATGCAGACCATCAGGCCCTGGGGATTTATCAGCCTTCAGTCCCATCAGTCTACCCAATACCATTTCCTGCATAATGTGAATCTCCTTCAGTTCCTCCGCCACCCCAGATCCTCTGGCCACTAGTACACCAGGAAGATTGTTTGTGTCCTCCTTCGCGAAGACAGATCCAAAGTACCTGTTCAACTCATCTGCCATTTCCTTGTTCCCCATAATAAATACCCCCTTTTCATCCAACTTTGACCTTAACTAGTTTTTTTCTCTTCACATACCTAAAGAAGCTTTTGCTATCCTCCTTTATATTCTTGGCTAGCTTACCTTTGTACCTCATCTTTTCTCCCCATATTGCCTTTTTAGTTGTCTTCTGTTGCTCTTTAAAAGTTACCCAATCCTCTGGCTTCCCGCTCATCTTTGCTATGTTAGATTTCTTCTCTTTTATTTTCAGACTCTCCCTGACTTCCTTAGTCTGCCACAGTCGCCCCTTACTCCCCTTGGAATCCTTCTTCCTCTTTGGAATGATCCGATCCTGCACCTTCTGTATTATTCCCAGAAATACCTGCCATTGTTTTTCCACTGCAAAACCGTGGGGATGATGAAACCACCGATGCTTGGCAGATCAATGAGAAGGCAATTTCCCTACCGACGGGTGATGACTGGGGCCGGTGAAGCAACAAGTCGGTCTTTCCCATATATGCGTTATTGGCGCACTGCTCTGGGGACACGTGGAGGTTACAGTATTTCCACTAAGAGCAGGGGACAACAATTGCCAGTGGCACACCCAGAGGTAGGTGGGTCGGGTCCTGTAAAAGACATAGTAAATGTCTCACACTTATAAGTTGGAGGAAGATTACAATTCTTCCTAAAAGAATGGCAAAAAATAACATCTGATGCATTTATACTGTGCTGTATTGTGGGGTTTAGAATTGAATTCTACCCATGTCTTGATCCTCCTACTCAGCATATTTTGAGTAGGACACTATTTTCTCAAAAGAAGAAAATGTGGAGATTCAAGCAGAACTTCAAATATTGTGTAAAAAAGGGGTAATTGAAAAGTCATTCCACCAACGCCATCAATTTGTGTCAAGTATCTTTTCAAGAGCAAAAAAAGGATGGTGGATGTAGAATTATTCTAGATCTGACAAGTCTTAACCTTTATGTACAGTATAAACATTTAAAAATGGAGACATTTGCCAATGCCATACAGCTAATATCAAGAAAATACTATAAGGCCAGCATAGATCTTCAAGATGCATATTATTCTGTGGCTGTGCATGGTAATGATCGTAGATACTTAAAGTTCAACTGGATGAGCCAACAATGTCAATTTAAAGCATTGCCTAATGATTTAACCTCAGCTCCTAGACTATTTACGAAATTGTTAAAACCAATCTTAGCATTACTAAGAGCTCAAGGTCATTTGGTAATGGCCTATTTGGATGATATACTAATTGTGGGAGATACGGGCTACAACAGAAGCATCAGTGTCAAGAATCAAAGTAACTTTCGAGAGGCTGAGATTTATTATCCATCCAGATAAGTCCAAATTGTTATCAAACACAGAAATTGATTACTTGGGTTTCACTATCAATTCAGAACACATGATAGTGACTCTGCCCAGGGATAAAAGACTGCAGTTAATTGAAGGTTGCATCAAGCTGATTGCACACCACCAACCCTCAATTAGACAAGTGGCAAGCTTGCTTGACAAACTAATTGCTTCGTTTCCAGCTGTACAATTTGGACCACTGCATTATCAGCAGTTACAGCGAGCAAAAGTACAGGCATTAAGAAAACAAGCAGGGCATTTTGACAGGCCCATGCAATTACCAGTTGCAGCTATTACTGATATACAATGGTGGATCAGGAATGTGTCAAATGCCTCCAGAGAAATCCTGGTTGAAACACCTTCCTTCATTCTACAGACTGATGTAAGTGCTCTAGGTTTGGGCGCTCCTAATACTATTTCCAGCTGTGGAGGTAGATGGAATGTGGAAGAAGTACCTTTGCTCCAAGAACAAGGATTAATTACCTAGAGCTGTTAGGAACATTTTATGGGCTTAAAGCTTATTGCTCTAATATGCAAAATCTACATGTTCAGGTACAGATTGACAACACTACGGCAGTAGCGTATGTTAATCATATGGGTGGTATCGTCAGAATCTTGTGATAGATTGGCAAACGTGATCTGGACCTGGTGTATTACCAGAAACATTTGGCTTTCAGCAACCTACCTACCAGGTAGATTCAACACAGTTGCAGATACAAGGTCACGGAAATTAAATGACAACACAGAATGGATGCTAAATCGTGACACATTTAATAAAATTGTAGCACGGTTCGGAATGCCAGAAATTGACTTGTTTGCATCCAGACTTAACCACCAGTTACCTAAATATGTGTCATGGGAACCTGATTCTGAGGCAGTAGGTGTGAATGCTTTCTCGCTGCATTGGGGAAGAATGTTTTTGTATGCATTTCCTCCATTTTGCCTCATTAGTCGGTGTATACAGAAGATTAAGCAGGACTCCATTGCAGGAGTACTGGTGGTGCCAGACTGGCCTACACAACCATGGTACCCTCAAATGTTAAAAATAATCACAAAGCCCCTTATGATGATTCCTAAACAGGAAAATCTGCTTGTGCACCCTGTAACTGGTGATTCACATCCTTTACATGACGGTATTAATTTGTTGATTTGCAGATTCTAAAGAGGCCATATCTCGGAAGACGACTATCAGATCGTACTGTGGATGTTATGGCAGCAGCCTGGAGGGATAGTACCCAGAAGCAGTACATTTCCTACATAAGGAAATTTGTTTAAGGCAGAATATTACATATCGCACTGCAGACAGCTCAGACGTGTTAGAGTTTCTTTCAAATCTATATTTTGATTTGCAGTTAAGCTATAGTGCAATCAATCAACTGTGGGGGAAGGCACAAAGTCCAGTCCCCATCCTCTTGTCCACCCAAAGTCGGGCCTAATTGAGGCCTCCACAGTCGCCGCCACGGCGCCCGATGTTCTCGCCGGGTGATGGTGCTCCGGCGTCGGGAGAACCCCCAGCGGCTTGGGGTGCCAGGAACGACCGCCTTCCCACCGGAGACCGCGGCTTCCAAGCCAACAGACCGCGCCGGACGGAGCTCCGCACACTGGCGATCTCAGCAAGAGATTCCAGGCTCCGGGATGTAACGTTCAGTGTCGCAGCTTGCCGCTCCACAGAACCGCGGCTCCACAATGTTCTTATCGGCGGTCCCAGCATACTGGAGTTCCAGCGCGGCGACCCAGGAAAGGCATCGCCCGCTCCGCAATAGCGCTCCAGCGCTGCGCCGCCGCCAAAGCCGATGTTCTGCGCCGCCGCCAAAGCCGATGTTCTGCGCCGCCGCCAAAGCCGATGTTCTGGCCAGGTCCCCTCAGGGAAACGTCGCTCCAGGACCCGCTGGTAGGCCGCAAGGACAGGTCGAAGTCGCTGCTCGGAGGAAGGCAACCCCTTCGACCAGGTAGGGACTCGAAAAGCAGTTTCCCCCTTCCCCCCCACCACCCCCCACACATAAAAAGATTAGGCCCCCTGACTGCACACTCAACGTACTAAAAATAATAAAAAAGAAGGGGAAAAAAAACGGACAGCTGCAGGACAGGCAGCCGTTCAGGACAGCGCCTCCTCCGGTATTTGGTTCCCATGAAGTTCTCTTCTTGAAATTCTTGCTGATGCCTTTTCCTGTTCTATTTCTGTGTAGATGACCTTTGCAACTGGTTGAAGCAAACAACAGCAGGTGCTACCAAACTGAATCAATAAAAGAAAATACTGTCAATACTCAGCAAGTCAAGGAACAGAAGTGAGATTATGGGTCAAGGAAGATAGACAAAAAATGCTAGAGCAACAGCGGTTCAGGCAGCATCTCTGGAGAAAAAGAATAGGTGACTTTGGGTCGAGACCCTTCCGCAGACCCGGGTCAAGGAACTTTGATCACAACTGGAAAAGTGGGCAGATTGGAAGGAATTAACCAATGTATGAGTGACATTTTAAATTTCTGTCCTGGAGACGACAGGAACCAGTGTTGGTCAGCAAGGCCAGAGATGATAGGTGAGTGAAATTTGTTGCAAATATGACATGAAAAGCACATTTTTTGATGATTTCAAGTTACAGGAATATGAATAAGGAGATCCTTACATGAGAACCAAGTCCTAACATTAATAACCAAGTCTGGAGGCTACAAATTGAAGTGTCGGCAGCAGATCACCTAACGTAAGACTTGAGCGATGTTATTAAGATGAAAATAAACAGCCCTTATGAGATGGATGATATAAGTCGGAAGCTCGTCTGCAAGTTGGATAGGAACCCACATCTCTTCCTTCCTTACTACCCTCAGCTTATTTGTAAAAGGAAATAAATTAAGCCTCCCTCACCCCTTCTCACACACAAATGTTATGTTGATTATTACTTAGAATCATAGAGTAATTCAGGATCTTTCCTGAGATGCACTGAACATTGACGGTCGATCGCACACACATCGATTTGCTCACTCTCAAGATGTGCTGACAATACCAAGCTGGAGCCCTCTGCGGGATAAAATCCACAATGTAGGTTACTGTAGAGAACAAATTGTCCTGGGTGATTTTCTCGGCAGCCAGAGGCAGAATCCGGAAGGTATGGCTGTATTCCAGGTACTCTCCAGTAACGCATGGTGCCCAGTGACAGATGCCTTAACTACTTCAACATACACTTGAATGTGGAGTCAAGTTTGAAGTTTGATTGACTGAGAAATACAGCATGGAAGTAGGCCATTCTGTCCACCGAGTCCACGCCAACCTTCAATTCACACTAGATCTTTGTTATCCCATTTTTGCATCAACTCCATACAGACTTGGGTCAATTTACTGAGGCCAATACCAGTTGTTCTTGATGTGGACATTTGTAGCAGAAGTCTGCTTTGACAAACATTTAGTTTATAGTGGTTCTTCTCACACAGTATCTGAGCTAAGGCAGAGTTATGGAACTGGGGAGAGAAATGGAGTCTATTAATAGCAGCATGACTGGGTTGCCTGACCACATTTTGAAGAGAACACTGTTTCCATGTAGAATAGTGCAATATTTGGTTGTACCCTTTGGCTGTCCCTTCTTCACAATGAATTCACCAAGTGTCATCGGAGTAGATCAGAGTTATAACAAATAAGGGTTATAAACAATCAAATAATCTCTGAGGTGTTATATATCTACAACTAACACACAAAATACTGGAATTATCCAGAAGGTCTTTCGAGAAGATGGAGGAATTAATATTTCAGATTCTCTTCATTTTCTGAAATTTGAACTTATGGCAGCTGAATGTTTCCAGGAATTAATGTTTTTCACAAAGGATACATGAAACATAGATCACAGGCAGTCAGTACTAACTTGGCACATTTCCACAGAATGGAAAATGGTCTCATTTCATCCATCAAAGAGAATAGTGCACTTTTTTAATAATGACCAAATCGAGGTGAGTGTGTGACTAGTTATTGATTGATATTGATTTTGATTGATATAATTTAATTGCCACACAACCAAGGTCGGTGGTATTTGGGTTGCCAGCAGCGGTACAGTAATAAAGAACACAACCACAATAAAAATTTTACACAAACATCCACCACAGCATTCATCACTGTGGTGGAAGGCACATAGCTTGGCCAGTCCTCCTCCATTTTCCCCCGTGGTCGGGACCTCCACCCTCCACAGCCGTTGCTGCGGGCATCCAGATGGTAAGGGACAAAGTCAAAGTCAAGGTGAGTCCAGGATCAGCTCTTCCCAACCAGAGACCGCGGCTTCAGGCTGGTGTAGGCCGCAGGCCGGCGGTCAAAGTTTTAAAGTACCTGCCGTGCCGCAGCCGGAAGCACCGCAGTCTGCAGGGCCGGCGGTCGAAGCTCCCCTCCAGGGGAGATGATAAGTCCATACCACGCCCGCGGTAGAAGACGGCCGCGGGCCGGCGGTGGAAGCTTCTTCTTCCACCCGGGTCCCCAACGTGAGATCCCGGGCTGTAGACGCCGCACCAGCTGGAGTTCTGCAGACCGCGGCTTCAGGCTGCCGGCTGCCGCGGGCCAGCGTAATGGAGCGCTCCCCTCCAGCGCGGTCTCACCCGCTCCGCGCCGAAAGTCCACGCTGCGCCCGCCGCTGAAGCTCCGGGCGCGTCACCGGGAAAGTCCGCGCCGATCCTTGCTGTTAGGCCACGGGGGAGGCGACCTGAAAAAGTCGCCTCTCCATGGAAGAGGCGGCCGAAACGGTTTCCCCCTTACCCCCCCACACCACCCCCCACACATAACACACAAAGAAACATTAAAAACACACTTTTAAACATACTAAAAAAAGTTGAAAAAAGACGGACACGCTGCCGACAGGCTGCTGCCAGTGCAGCGCCCCCTACCGAATTCATTTCCAGTACAATTTATGCAAAATCCTGAATAACTCTTTGATTCTAATTGATAATACACATAATGACTGGGAACAAAAGAGGGAGGGGGTGTCATTTATTTCCAGGGATTTTTTTGTTAATGGCATTCATCCTCTCAGGGTACATTCGATTATCCCCACTTACTTCCCTGTAGCCTATTCTTGCTCATATATTCAACAACTCTCTCTCTGATTCTCCGAACACTCACCTACATGAGGGGCAGCTTGGTTTAGTTTAGTTTGGTTTAGTTTAGTTTAGTGTTATTTAGTGTCACATGTACATAGATACAGTGTTGAAGCATGTTATTCTGTCAAATAATACTATAAATGAGTATGACGGATCCTTTTCTAGAGCAACACACAGAGAGTCGCCATATTCTGGTGTCATCTTGAAACTTCCAAGTCTCTGAAACATCTGATCTAGTCCCAACCAGATTTGCAATTTCTTATGTTCTCACCTTCAGGCCCAGTGTCCGGGCAACAACGGATCTAGGCAGTGGGGATCGGCCTGGCCCAGCACAATGCTGTTGGCTCCTTCCACCACTGCTCCTTGCAGTCGACCACAAAATAGAATTTATTGTATTTATAGCTACTTTTGGATGTTCCAAACAAATCAATGAAAGATTTTGAAAAACAGCCACTGATGTAAACTTAACAGCCAGCTTGTGCAGAACAAGTTTTTAAAACAGTAATGAGATAGTAAGCAGAAAAATCTGTATCATCACTAATGTTTGAGAGAACAATGTTGGCTCAAGACTTCAGGGAACATTTTGTTGAACTTCTTCCAAACCCCACCATTGAATCTACTTAGTCAGTAAATCAACCAACATATTGTGAAACACAGGAGGAAAATGGAGCATGGGATGAAATGAGCGGATAAGGAAGGGAAACGTGCATTTGATCTTAAATGACAATGTGCTTTATTGAGCTGAATCAGCAAGGTTAAAACAAAGACAATTGATACCCAAGTTTGAAAATGCAGCAACCTTTGGGTTCTATTTGTTGTCCTTTAAAACATAATTGAATTGAATGATGGATCTGCTGAAATATCACAATTGTTCACAGTGAAAACTTGCAATTACAGTTCCCACAGTATTGCAAACCAACAGCTATTTTGGAGAAAATGAAGCCCTTTGAGAGCGTTCGCAGCAGATTTAAAGAGATTCCAGGTTTTAACCAACTTACAAAATGAAAGTAGGATGAACCCACTGTGATAAAAGTGTGGTCCATTTAATAAAAAATTGAGGAGATCCATATAACGTGCTTACTTTTAAGCTGGATGAGCACGATAAAATGCCCTTGGGGAAGACATGATAAAGAAAAAGACAAAATGTGATTTAATTTACTGCACTTGAGTTTTTAAGGCAGTAAAAAATCTAAAAAAAGGTTTGATAGTGGTCAGTGGTCAATTAAGTATCTTTCAGAAACAGTTCTGGCCAGATGGAAGTAATTTGCTGAAAGTGGTGAAAGAGGATGAAAAAAAATTACCCTTCGTTCTGTTTCCAGTTAAGTTACCGAGTTGGTTGGAAAAATCTCAAGAAACGTGCGTTTTTCTTGAGGTTTTGCGGATAGCCCTCAAATTGTTGGACTGAATATTTTGCACAAATGTAAATTGACAAATCTGAGGATCAAAAGCACTGTTCAGAGACTGGAGAATGTGACAGATGTGAGTAATGCATTAATCATCATTCACAATAAAAGAAAATAAGAACCATATGTGTTTATCACAGTCCACAGGCTCGCCACTTCCATCTAGTGTATCTTTAGGGTGTGAAGTATCATCAATGGCTATTCCATTTATTAGCTACTACCCTCTGATGGAAGATAAAGGAGTTTGAAGGGCTGGACTTCCAAACATCAGAACAGCTTCTTCCCCACTGCTATCAGACTCCTTTCTTCACACACGCTTCCCACATACTCTTAATTCTACATCATTTGGTTATTCTGTTATTGTACCATGGTATTAGAAACATAGAAACATAGAAAATAGGTGCAGGAGTAGGCTGATCATCCAACTCAGTATCCTGTTCCTGCCTTCTCTCCATACCCCCTGATACCTTTAGCCACAAGGGCCACATGAACTGGCGTCAACTACCTTTTGTGGCAGAGAATTCCAGAGATTCACCACTCTCTGTGTGAAAAATGTTTTTCTCATCTCAGTCCTAAAAAATTTCCCCCTTATCCTTGAACTGTGACCCCTTGTTCTGGACTTCCCCAACATCGGGAACAATCTTCCTGCATCTAGCCTGTCCAACCCCTTAAGAATTTTGTAAGTTTCTATAAGATCCCCCCTCAATCTTCTAAATTCTAGCGAGTACAAGCCGAGTCTATCCAGTCTTTCTTCATATGAAAGTCTTGACATCCCAGGAATCAGTCTGGTGAACCTTCTCTGCACTCCCTCTATGGCAAGAATGTCTTTCTTCAGATTAGGAGACCAAAACTGTACGCAATACTCCAGGTGTGGTCTCACCAAGACCCTGTACAACTGCAGTAGAACCTCCCTGCTCCTATACTCAAATCCTTTTGCTATGAATGCTAACATACCATTCGCTTTCTTCACTGCCTGCTGCACCTGCATGCCTACTTTCAATGACTGCATGTCTACTTTCAATGACAATTGCTTTGCACTCCTTAACATTAATTTATCATTAATTGTATCTTCAGTTGTATTTATTATTACCATGTATACCGTTTACTCCATGAGCTTCATGCGAACAAGGAATTTAATTGTACCCTGGTTTTTATGGGAATGAGCTCATCTGCATCTTGTCCACCAAGATTCGGTATTATACAAAATTACAGCTTGTAAAAGTACATTGATTAATAGTAGCATACCCTGGATTTCTAGGTTAATCTGCACACATGTGAAAATCTTAAAGTTGCCACCACTGTCAGAAGAGCCATTGCAAATACTCAGCCCCAGGTCATTAACTACATTCAAGAAATATTTGACAGTGTTTCTTTTTTATACTGTTAAAGTTATAGGTGGTCACTTACTTAATGGAAAAAAATTCCAAAGGAACATTTTTGAAACCTCCCAGGCAAACCTACAACCTAAGTCTGGAAGCTTGCTATAACCTATTGGCAGAGAGGTGGACAATGTAAGAAAGTTCAGCAAATGAGCATAATGGCTTCACAATCTAAACCTTAATGTTGGTTCTGTTCAGATGGGAAATATTTCCACAATCAATCATTCTCAGTGGGGAGCAACACTCGAAAGAGGGGCAGTTCAGCCAATTGTGGGTCAACAGCTTGTGGTCTCCTGCTTTGGGTTAAATGGAAAACCTGGGATGTCTGTTTTGGTCTAGCCATAAATGTCTAATATCAACCACATTGGAAATGCTAATGGCTGATCTTAGAATTTAGTGCACTTAGTGAAGAGGAAGAAGGCATTGAATGCTGGAAAACTACAGGCCACAAGTCTATACACCCCCACCCAGTGCTTACTGACACCATTAACCCTCTCAGAGCATTGACCCTCTCCAGAGCTGCTTGATTCAGGAATCATTTGTGTAGGAAGGAACTGCACATGCTGGTTGACACAAAATGCTGGAGTAACTTCTCGGGTCAGGCAGCATCACTGGAGAAAAGGAATAGGTGATGTTTCGGGTTGAAATCCTTATTCAGATTGAGAGTCAGGGGAGTGGGAAATTAGAGGTTCAGAACAAATCACAGCCAACACTGATGATTCAAGAATTACCTCATATTTCAAATGGGCAGCTAACCCAATGGTATGATACTGATTTTTCTAAATTCAAGAAACCCTTGCATTCCCTCTCTCTCCGTTCTCCTCCACTCTAGTTGTCTTGCTAGTTTCACTGTTTGTATCCCTTCATTAACACCTCTTCTACAGCCAACAAGTAACCATTGTGGGCTCCACCTTTATTGAGCATCGCTACCAGCTGTGATTTGTTCTGTAACTTTTCATACCTCTGGTTTCCCTCTCCCCTGACTTTCAGTCGGAAGAATTATCTTCAACTGAAACATCACCAATTCCTTTTCTCCAGAGATGCTGCCTGATCCTCTAAGTTACTCCAGCATTTTACATTTATCTTCTGATATCGGAATCAGTTTTTTTCTATCGATCGCTGCTTTATATACTGCTGTTAGAAGATAATGAGCTTTTCTGGACTTCTTTGCAAACTTGGTTTTATTTGAACCTTACAATGTTTTTTTTCTTTCCCCTATACTAAGTAAAACAATTAAATAAGTACTGGCAATTGAATAATCACCAAGATGATTAGACAAATAAATGGGTTTTTTAAAGGTGAATTAAATTAGCTGAGATCTGGCATCATTGTGATGGGTGAATGGTGTCAGAATATGCTTCAATCTTGTTGAACTTCAGTGTAATGAAGACTATCATTTGGTGAGGTGTATATCGGATAGACATGCTTCTTAATGCCTTGCAGGATTACCTTCCTCTCCACTTTGTAAATAAGTGCCCTGTTACTTTTGCACCGAATGACTGAAACAAAATTAACAACCGTTTCTGGGGCATTTCACATCACCCCAGCATTACAGCTGGTCACTTTCCTGTAACACTTCTTACACTTCTGATTTAGGATCTACATCAGCCATGGATTAAATAATGTTTTTTTTACTGTGGTAGAGAAATTAAGTCACATCGTAACCAGCACCAGGCTAGAGCTACACTAATATAAGCCCCTAATGGTTTTCTAACCTTCAGGGCACCTCCTCTCCACCACCAACACCCATTATTCTAAACCTCTTCCATTCACAAATTTCATATCACAATCCCCTCAGGCCTGATGCACGGCTTCTCCTTGAGTTGACCCACCAATCCCAAAGTTCTGACCCTTCAATTACCCAAGGACCAATCTCTCCCTATTCTGAATTCCCAGCCCTCCAATTTCCAAATGGACCTGACCCAATAAATATCCATTCGCTCATAACAAACCTCCCTAATCTGAAGATTTCTGCAGCCACCACACTCACCCCAGGCCCTGATCCTCTACCCAATCCTTCCTTCCAACTGGTGATCCTTCAGTGGTCCTCAACTGCTGGCTCTCTTCCTGTATCTGTCTGTAAAATCTGGAAGTGTGTATGATTTACTTCCCCAAACAGAGATAATGCCATTGAAAAAAAATTTGGATGATGTGACCAAAAAATAAACTTTGATCAAATTGCATATTGCAATCTCCTGATCAGTGTTTAAAAAGCGGAGTAATTTAATTTTTCTGCTGAATGTCATCCCTGTATAAATCGCACAGACTTTATAAAGTCTTGTTATTTCATTATGTAAAACAGTGTCTGAGAATTCCCATTGTTATTTTATCCCATTACTGATGAGGGGAAGAAAATACGATGATTCAGTTGGTTTTCAACTGATGGACACTGCGATTTGCTTTAGACAGGCTAAAGTTATTCCTTGCCTTTTTATGCTTGAGATGTTAGGCTGCTGTGGTGAAGAGTTCATAGCAGTGTGTGCATTAACATTTTCAAATGCTCCCCTGAAGGGCTTATAGAAAAGGTTACAGTAATAAATTGAATTTTAAACACAAGACTTGACTTTGGGGCATTTGTATGGCCATGGTACACTTGGACGACATTCTGTCAGACAGGATTTTGACTTAAATGTGTTTTCCTTCCAGCTCCACAACATCTACAGATGTTGCGCTATAGGTCAGGCTGACCGAAACAGTTGGTTACAATCATATGTGCCTATTTAATAAACAAATCATTAACAAGCAGCATATATTGCAGAATGGGTATGTATATGAGTGCTAAAATAGAATCACAGTTAACACACTATTAAATAGAAATAAAACGTGCTGCCTCTGTGCAATTTAGCCAAGGAAAAGGATAATGAACATTTCTGACTAATGTCCTCATACCCCCACTAGCAATGATGACTGCTCTCCACCTTGACTCTCCATCACAGATTTCCAAGATCATGAAATACTGTTACCACAATCATACAACCAAACTTTTCAGAATTTAAAAAAAACATTTCCAACCATTTTTGGAGGGAGGTGCAGAAACTGTGTCCCCAGTAGGGCTTTCAGAGGAGCATAGAAGAGTCCCCATGCTCCATGTGGAAGATTATTTATCCCTCAAATAATATCACTTAGTTTAGATTGCCTGATCATTGTGGCATTGCTGCTTTGATTAGAGAATGATGATTTGGGGACATTAAATGCAGCATGAGGATCTGATAACATCAAAAGTAAGCAGTTTAGTAATCAGTAATGGAAACTTAAATAAGAAATATAGTCCTAGCTCTAGCCGAGCACCCTAAAAGGCAAGCCAAGGGCTCCATGCATTATATTATCTACAGTTTTCATGCATTATATTATCTACTGTTTCACTTAAGTCTAAGTAGATTAGGACCTGCTTATCTAAAAACCAGTGCATCAGCAGATGACCCAGTACCAGAGTCCTGTTTAACACCTGCTGACTTCAGGGCATGACAACAAAGTTGTCATCAATGCGAGTGTTTAGGAAGGAGTGAACCTCCAGCCTGCACTAGGAAAGATTCCACTTGCCTCAACTATTCCATTCCTTTTTAGTGAACCCTGAGCAATATTCTTTACACAAGGGCAAGTGTTGGAGGAAAGGTGTGAAATGTTTAGAGGCCATGACACGACTTATCTACCTCTTGTAGGAATGGGTGACATAACCTGCTGGCATATTCATCTCCCAACTGTTAACTGGTTTGGCCTTGTGCTGCCACAGGAGGAATTGGATGGACCAAAGTCAATTTTTTCACACTGTGAACCGACTGCCAGCTAAAATTCACCCTTACCAGCAGTAACTTCACACAAACCTAGACATTTGATAATATGGTGCTATATTTATAGGAACTATATGGTCAAAAATTGATTGAATCCATAGGGGACTTCATTTAAGATGAAATTGTGCCCATTGCAAAATTGGACAGTACACATCCATGCACAATTTAGACCAGTGCCCCAAACATTCCTCCATAGCAGGCACAAACCGGACAATATCACAATGTCGCTGCATGGTGGTGCAGCAGTAGAGCTGCTGCCTTCTAACATCAAAGGCCCGGGTTCGTTCCTGTCTGTGTGTGCTGTCTGTTAGGAGTTTGCACATTCTCTCTGTGACCGTGTGGGTTTTCTCCGGTGCTCCGGTTTCCTCCCACATTCCAAAGACTTCTAGGTTCCATAGGGTTATAGGTTAATTGACTTTCGTTGTAAACTCTCCTTAGTGTGTAGGATAGTGCTTGTGTACGGGGATTGCTGGTCAGCATGGACTCGGCAGGCAGAAGGGCCTGCTTCCACGCTGCATCTCTAAATGCTAAACTAAACTCATGCAATTTGTGCCGAACCTTCCTAAATGAAATCTCAAAGCTCCATGCTATGACTGTCATGGTCCAGTCTTGCTTCAACTGGGAGCATATCATGATTTGTTTATGTTTCACTAACTATTTAAAAGGAGAGACTCACTGCTGGCATCGGGTGACATATCTGGTAACTTGCAAGGGACTGCAGTCTAATCAAATATGTACCGCTGAGTTACTCCAGCATTTTGTGTCTAACTTCAGGTAAACCAGCGTATGTAGTTCCTTCCTACAGATGTTCCAAGTTCCACTGCGTATACTAAATTTTTAATTGAGTTTTTTTTCCCTCTGGCATTTAATTGCTGAAACAATAATTCTATGGGAATTACCAGTGGAGTCTTCACTAGTTACTAGTTATTACTAAAGGCATTGTCAGGGTTACAGCTAGCCACTCAGAATAGACTGGGCTCCTCAAGGCAGGGGGAAAAAACAAAGAGCTTGCTTCCAAAGAGTCTTCAAAGACACCACATGCAACCTGGACTCTTTTCTAATGAACAGTATTCCCAAACTCAGATTTACCAAGGCAGTAATCTGCGAGGTTTGCAACACTGATGGACGACCTTTTCCCATGCCATCATCCCTGACTACACTTTCTGTGGAAGCCAAAGTCATTCTAACTCTCAACTTCCTTACCACAGGACCTTTCCAAAATGCTGCACCAGAAAGGTCAGCAAGGCACTATAGCGACAAAGGAATTATTTCAATCACTGATTCCAATGAGGTCTAGGTGGCATCAAGGACACTAAGATGCAGCAGTGTTGGTGGCCTCATATGAGTACAGGCAGCAAATGTTTCCACTCTTTCAATGCGCCTTGTGCCTGTGGATCACTCAACGAATTTCCTGGCGGGGAATGCCAGGTTTCTGGGAATGCACACCTGAATGCCTACATATTCAGCAGCCTGCATTGATCCTGGGTGATAAGGAATGCATCGTTCTTCCCTCACATACTGCTTTGCAACTTCACCTGTGCTGATTGTTCTCCCAGTCACAGGGAGAACCTACAAACTCCACCCAGACAGCACCCAACATCAGGATTGAACCCGGATCACTGGCGCTGTGAGGCAGCGCCTCTACCAGCTACGCCACCGTGCCATTAACACATAGATTAATTATATGAAGATCATATTATTTAGGTTGTTTGCTAACCAATCAACTCATCTCAGTATTTCCAAAAGAGAAGCAACTTGCACAAATAACTCACAAAATACACTTTCCTCAGAGGAGCAGCTCAAGTCATTGTTAGAATTCACAATTCACTAATACTCTTTCACCAAATCCTCACCATTGTTAAGGATCCCCATGTTAAGGAAATCTCCAAGAAAAGGAGCAACATTTGATGTGTGGTTCATCTCACATTGGGACCTTCACCATTTTATTTTGCTTTTTCGGGTGACCCTCCCTCAGACATGGGCATAATAAATATTGTAAGGGGCATAGAATTGTGAGATTTAATTAAATGGAAGTCCCTTGTGGACATTGCTAGAACAGCACATCAGCTTAGATAGGGGTCAATGTTATAACACAATTATGCTGTCTGCTGCAGCGACCTATAAATTCTAAAGGGAAAGCATCACTCATGTCTCATGGGCACCAAGTTGATACTCGAAGGTATTCCCCTTACAGGTACGGATTTAACAACCTGTATAAGAGTACATAATACCAGGGTTTGTAAGTACACCAGCAGCTAGCACTCTTGTTTCACTTAATGAAGGATGGAACTCAAAAACAAAAAAATGCCAAAAATACACAGTAGGCCAAACAACATCTGAGAGAGAAACAGAGTGAATATTCCTGATCAACATACCCTTTGTCTGAAATGTCAAAGACTTCAAAGCAGGCATGTTTCGAGTTGCTGGTAAAGGGAAAAGTAATCAGCAGGTCAAGCAGCATCTCTGGAGGGAGATAGTGAATTAACATTTCAGCCAAGGATGCTTCCACAGCCGAGACTGTGGGTTAGTGTGAGGGTGTTACCCGAGAGTCTGTAATGAGAAGTAACTTGAGGTCATCTGGAGGCGATCATCAATGCCCTGGACCTGTACACAAGGCCATCTTTCAGAGGTCTCTGTAGGAAATGGTCTGATAATTTGCAATCTAACAAAAGAGTGTTCTGCCTTTGTTTCAGCCTCAGGACAGGGCTGAACTGCCTGACAGATTCCCAACCACTGGTGTTTGGTTCTTTGTGTAATTATGCTCCTAGAGCTAAGCCCCCATAGTCTAGTTCAGTAAAACACTGAGTCAAGCACTGGACCACTAAACTTTATTTTATGAAACAATAACAAATCCCCTATACCATACCTAACCACCGCGGGTCCGATCCTTGTCTCTGCTTGTCCAAGCCCTTCAGCCTCGTGCAAGCAGATACCTCCACAAGGTTACACAGTCCCAAGCGCTCCTCCAGAAGATTGACAACTATCATCTTGGGGGTTACTTTTTATAGGTCATCGAACCCTGTGGGGCAGGACTACATGGGGGTGGTAACCCCAACAAACCAATCACAGATATTGATTACATTAAAGTGTTATTGACAGTTCCCCAACCCAATTACAAAGCACCCCGTTACAATGTTTCTACAGAAACTTCTGGAAAGAAGTCAGTTGACCCAAGTAATGCAACATTCTCCTGGGGAGTATAAACAATTCAAACAAGGCTTCACACTTCAGCCAATCATCAAACAGTAACTCAAACACCTTGCAACATTATTAACAGTATTTACAACCCTTCTGCAGTCAGCCAATCCTGCTAATGCATCTGCAACACCTTTGGGTTTCTCTGCTAAGTCCTCATACATTTTAACAATAGAGAGGACATCTCAACCTCACCCTATCTGATATTTCAATCTAGGACCTAGACTTCCTGGCACCGTCTCGCAGCTTGCAGCTTTACACAGAAATTGACCAAGCAGGCCCTGCAGATGCAAAGATCCTCCATTTTATAATAGCTGTATTTTGGCCAATATTAACACTTGCTATCTCCACTCCTCTGCAGAACAATCTGGCAGAACTCTGCTCCAAATGGAGAGGTGTGTGAGCAGAGGAGGAAGGCCATTTCGCTGTTCCTGCGGAAAAATCCTTTATTTAAAATATCTCTGCGATCTGTTCATGTGTGACATCTTTCTGTTCACACAAGAAAGCAATTTGTGGACCTGTTGTGTTTTTTCTATTCTGGGAGAAGTACTAGAAAACTCATATTCATCATTCCTTTGTCTCTGGACATCGGCAAGTAGTTCATGGGTAGTATCTTTATGAATAATGAGAACATCAATCTCCATGCAGATGGTACCTCACTGCTCAGTGGTGACATGAAGCTGCTCCCTGGAGCATTCAAAAGAGAGTTAGATAGAGCTCTTAGAGCTATCGGAATCTAGGGGTATGGGGAGAAGGCAGGAACGAGGTACTGATTATGGATGCTCAACCATGATCACAATGAATGGCAGTGCTGGGTCGAAGGGCCGAATGGCCTACTCCTGCGCCTATTGTCTATGTATCTATGTATTGATGCTCCTCGGTGGCAGAGGCCAGAATGCTCTGGATCAGAGCGAGTCTGCCTGGAAACAACATACCAATGTTTGGCCTTCATCCATGACATCTCGGGCAAGAGACTAGGACTAGAGGTCATAGACACAGAATTAAAGGATGTTCTTTTAGGAAGGAAATGAGGGGAAATTTCTTTAGTCTGAGGGAGGTGAATCTGTGGAATTCTTTGCCACAGAAGACTGTAGAGGCCGTTAGTGGATATTTTTAAGGCAGAGATAGATAGATTCTTGATTAGTACAGGTGTCAGACGTTATGGGGAGAAGGCAGGAGAATCAGAATCAGAATCAGATTTTATTCACCAAGTATGTTTTGCGACATACGAGGAATTTCACTGGCCAGGTCAGTCATACAATTAAAAGCAACAGACTCAAAAACACATTTTAACATGAACATCCACCACAGTCATTCCGGCACATTCCTCACTGTGATGGAAGGCGAAATAAAGTTCAAGTCACTTCCCTTTGTTCTTCCTCGGTTGTGGGCCTCGAGCCTCCTTTGACGGGACGGCCTTAACTCCCGTAGCCTGCGGCGTTCGGGCCCTCTGCGTCGAGGCGATCAGCTCCCGCATCGGGGGGATGTCAGCTCCCCCGCGCTGGACGATCGAACCTCGCGTCGGGGCTGGACGAACCTTCTGTGGCGTTGGCGCTCCCGACTAGCCTCTCCCGAGATTGTGAGCCTTTGATGGTAAGTCCACAGTGGGAGCGATCCCAGGCAAGGGATCCGCTCTGATGTTAAGTCCCCGCCCCACGGTGGGGCTCATGACAGTCCGAGGAGGCCTCCAGAACCAGTGATGGTAGGCCACAGAGACCGGAGAATGTGATACGAAAATTGATCACATCTCCGGGAAAGTGAGAACTTGAAAATAAGTTTCCATAAAACAAACCGAAGAACATAAAAATAAATTTTTAACAGACTAAAATAACAAAAATTGGGCTAAAATAACAAAAAGGTGAAAAAACTAACAGACTGCCGGCAGGGCTGGCTATCTCCCTGGCGCCCCTGGTGGTCAGAATGGGGTTAGGAGTGAGAGATAGATCAGCCATGATTGAATGGTGGAGTAGTCTTGATGGGCCGAATGGCCTAATTCTACTCCTATTCCTTATGACCTTATGACCATATCACAGCACCTATTATCTGGACCAGAGGGAGAGTTTGATGGGATTGCTGCCGATCTCCAGCATGGTCTCCACAGTGGAGTTGATGATCTCCTGCCCCTACTCCAGGGAGACGGAGAACTCCATGCTTTCCAGCATTCTCATAATTTCAACAACACACTAACTATTTCAGTGCATCTGCAACAACGTGTGTTGGCAAGAAAGTATCCAATGTGGTCCGCATCTGAGTTTTTTGGGGTAGGATATATGGGTGGGAACCTTCAGCCAGATTCTTCCCCCAGCATCTCAAGCAGGGCTCCTGTCTCTCTGATGTACCAACCCCCCTTCCTGACATGTATTTTCTTAACAAAGGCATTTACCTCTTGGTATATTTGGGAATCTCTCTCCTTTTCCATGCCAGCATCTCATTCCACCATTGTAGATGTAACATTTCTTTCAGCTGTCCAGCTGATAGGGGAATTTCTTTTAGAATCGATATCATCCTTAATTGGTGTGCAACTAAACGTTGACAGCTACACTCAGTTGAGTTTAAGTCTTATTGGGAACTACACATGTATTTTTTCAGCTTTTCATTCTGGTTTCCAAATGATATTATAAACAATATAATTTTCAATATTTTCAATGGACCAAGATCTGGTGAAGATGCATAATAGATTAAAGCCAGTTTTTTAAGCTACCCTTCTATAGACTGAATAACCTAGTGATTGTGTAATTGATTGATATGTAGCTCAACTGGTTTTGAAAGTTGAGGTGAAGGTTGCAAAATGAATGTCAGTGAATTGAATTGACAGTGAATTGGCTGATGTTGATGATGCCATCAAAGCAGCATTACATAACATGCTTCAAATAATCTGCCTTCCCAGCAGATAGGCTTGGTTGAAATTTGTTTCCAAATATAATGTTTTATCTCCCTCTGGAATCTATTACTTGCCTTAATGTAATTCAGAACACTAATAAAATGATGGCACCGTTAGTCACTGTTAAGCCTTTCCATTGGGAGATGAATTCAAAGCAATCTTGGATACTTTCAAATGAGGTGGGGAATAAAAACTGAGCTGGTTTCATCTTGATGCTGCAAACGTTTGAAAGTAGAAGTGTTCAAAAAATATTAAACATGCTGTCATTGTATCCACATGGAATAAAGGCTCTTAATGTAATTTGTTAATTTGTTCTATACATGTACAGAAATAGAGGAGCATTCCCCTCAATGATTTACCAGACATTAACTTGATGTTGAATATTCTAAAAGAACAATGTAATTCCAAATATGACAGAAATATTTCCAGTCTGAAATATATTGGTAAAACTTGCCCACACTAAAAATGCTCAGCAGTCAATGGCATCAAATGCTTACCACTCTGATTTAATGGTAAGCGGTGATGAATAGTAAGATTCAACGAGAACTTACCAGTTCGAAGTTTGATCGTCATTTTATGAGGAGTAACATTGAGGGATTACGTGAAGAACCCGCCAGGACACATGCGTGTCATTTTTCAAAGCAGCGGTGTGAAATCACAGATAACAGTAATGACTGAACATAGTAAGATTAGAGAAGAGGATACCAGTTGAACTTTATGATCAAGGGTGGGAGCGGAGGGCACGTAATCCCTCAACGTTACTCCTCATAAAATGACGATCAAACTTCGAACTGGTAAGTTCTCGTTTAATCTTACTATTTTACTTCGGAGTCACGTGAGTGACTACGTGAAGATTTCAAAGCTCTGTGATTTCATGCCGTGGAAACGAGTTCATGCATCACATCTGCCTTAATTGACTAAGGGAGGAATTGTGCTAACATATTGAAACATGATTCCGACATTGAAAACCCATGATAAATTTATTAACAACAAATTATAGCCCCTATTTCATGGGGTGAAATCATAATACAGAACTTAAAATTGTTTCTGCAAAAGTTCCAGGTTTAACCACTGGTTTATAGTAGAATTGTTGGAACATTTTTTCCCTAGACCATCCCGCTGTCTCCAGGATTTGGTCCATCGGTACGTCCAATTCCATAGCTGCCGATGTAGCTACAGCCCTGGTGGAATGAGATTTGAATATGTTAGTATCCACCCCAGCTGTTGTTAAAACCTGTTTCAGCCATCTGGAAATAGTTTGAACAGACACCTTTTTGTGGGGTTGTTTGTGGCTGATTAGTAGTGCCATCTCATTGCCTCTGATATTTTTGGTGTTCTCTATGTATAACAATAAATGTCTTATTATACAGAGACGATCATCTATAGGGTAAGCCCTAAATTCTATTTTGAGGCCTGATGATCCCGGTCTGTTCTGTTTGACTAATTCGTGAATATGAAAAATTATATTTCTTGTTGAAGAAGTCATATCGTCCTGCCTTAACTTATGTAAAGACTGTACCCTTTGTGCTGAGACCAAAGCCATCAGCATTACTGTATTATGCATCAGTTTTTGCAGGGACAGAGCTGTTGCTGGAGACCAGTTCCTTAGCAACGTTAGGACAATACTCACATCCCATATATGAGAGTACCTGGTTCTTGGGGGATTGGTATTAAAAATTCCCCTCATAAGTTTGGTTACCAGGGGGTGAGTCCCAACAGAATGACGCTCTGATCCTCGCCACAGATATGCTGAAAGGGCACTTCTGGCGCAGTTAATGGCACTATAACTGGCCCCTCATCATAATGGAGGCCTGCCAGGAATTCCAGAACAGACGTTATGTTCATTGTGCTGTAAGTGATGTTGTTTTTGAAACAATATATCTCCCATTTCCTGATGTATACCAGATATTGTTTTTTGGTGGACTGCCTGTGGGCCGCTGAGATAATGTTCAATGTTCGGTCCGTCAGTCCCAGTTCCAGTAGAGGTTTCTTTAGACTCTACAAATTAATAAGTTTGTCGTATTATGACATGGATGGCTATCCCCTGTTACGGGATGAACCAACAAATCTGGTAGTTTCAGGACGGTGATACATGGTTCTAAGACCATGTCGAGAATCACAGGGAACCATGGTTGAGTAGGCCAATCGGACACTACCAAAATACCAGACGCCGAGTCTTGTTGTATTTTGCGTAATACCCGACTGATGAGGCAGAAAGGAGGGAATGCATAGAAAAACAATTTCCCCCAATGCAGCGAAAAGGCATCTATCGCAGATGCCCCAGGGTCTGGTTCCCAAGAAACATAGTTTGGTAACTGGTGATTGAGTCTAGATGCAAATAGATCGATATCTGGTGTTCCGTACCGTGCTACAATATCAGCAAATAATTTTTGATCCAACATCCATTCGATGTTTTCATTGAATTTGCGTGACCTGGTGTCTGCCACTGAATTGAGGTTACCTGGTAGGTAAGTAGCTGATATCCAAATATTTTTCTGAATACCCATTGCCAAATTGTTTTAGCCAGATTGTCACATGATGTCGATTTGATTCCACCCATATGGTTAATATATGCCACCACGGTGGTATTGTCAATCTATAGTCTAACATGCTGGTGATGCATTCCAGAACAGTATGATTTTAAGCCATAGAACGCACCCAACATTTCCAGGTAGTTTATGCCAAGTGTCTGAAGTAATGATGCCTGCTGTGCATTCCATCTACCTCCACAGCTAGAGATGGAGTTGGTAGCACCCCAACCAAGCGCACTGGCATCAGTTTGTAGCACCACTGAGGAGTTGCTGACAATGATAGGGCTGGAACAATGCCGAATGTTATCCCTCCACCATTTTAATTCCATAATTGCTTTGATTGGTATCTTCATTGGTCTGTCGAAATGACCAGCATTAATTTTGAGTGCTTGTATTTTTGCCCTTTGTAAATTTTGGTAATACAAAGGTCCAAATTGTGTGGCTGGAAAAGCAGCCACTATTTTGCCAATTACCCTTGCTACCAATCTAATAGATGGTTCACTGATGTCAATGAGGTTGTTGCAGGCCTCAATTAAGACTGTAGCCTTGTCCTTTGGTAAAGTCACCGACATGTGAACTGAGTCAATTGTGAACCCCAAATAATCCATTATGGTGGAAGGCGTTAGTTTAGATTTAACTGGATGGATGATAAACCCCCAGTTTCTCAAACAATTGTTTGGTGGCTGATACAGCTAGTTTAGCTAATTCCAAAGTTTTGCCCACAATTAATATATCATCCAGGTAGGCCATGACCATATGTTTTTGTTTCCGAAGAAACGCTAGGGCTGGTTTCAAAATTTTTGTAAACAGCCTGGGGGCTGATGTTAATCCATTGGGTAGAGCTCTATACTGTCAACGCTGCCCCATCCAGGTGAATTTTAAATAATGTCTGTGATCAGTCCGTATAGGCACTGAATAGTAAGCATCTTTTAGGCCGATGATAGCCATGAAGTAGCCTGTGGAAATCAATTGTTTGGCAGTAACAAAGGTTTCCATTTTGAAATGACTATACTACACAAATGTATTCAATTTGGTCAAATCTATGATGATGCGACAACCACCATCTTTTTTGTTTTTGGTAAAGATATTGGACACAAATTCCAGAGAATTGTGTTGGGTTTTTTCAATAACCCCCTTAGCGTGGAGTCTCACTAGTTCAGCATGTGCTTCCAATTTTTCTTTTCGTGAAAGTACGAACGTTCGGTTCGGTACGGTACATGCTGAACTGGGGGCTATTTTTGTGCACAAATTCAATGGTATATCCCTGGATACTGTTTAGGATATAAGTGTCTGTTGTTAATGCACTCCATGCCTCCCAAAAGAAGTGTAATCTCCCACCGATATGTGTATTATCCACATTTCGTATAATTTGTAAGGGACCAGACCCACCTACCACCATCGTTACCAGTTGAAAGTTTACTTCTTCCTGTGTAGTCTTCGAGGAGGTTGAGGCGCCGGTGTCTGGGTTTGGGGTTTGTGCATTTTCCACGAAGGCCGGTCTGGGCCATGGCCTAAAAAAGACCGCTGTCCTGTATGTCCGGCCTTTGAGCTTTCACCAGCTTCTGATTGTCTTGCTCTGCTGGTGGGTGCGTAAGGGTACTGTCTTTGAGTGTAGGAGGTCCTTCCTGTTGTCGCTTTTATAAGCCTCAGGGTTTTTGCCTCCTCATCGAGCTCCTTAACCTGTTTGGGCAGGTTGCCCTCAAACAATAATATTGGTGGCTTTGTGTCTCCAGATTTGCACAGGCCTGTGAACTTTGGATTTAAGGCAGGTCGGATGGCATTCTTTCTGATACTATTGATCTCATACTGCGTATTGCAGAAGAGTGCCAGTGCATCCTGTTGTTCTTGCGACATTTCTTTCTCATCCACTGTGCAAGCGAATGTGTGATCCCTGCTGTTAGTAATTTTAGTACTTTCTGGAGTTTTACATCCAGGCTTCTAACTCCTGCTCCGACGTGTTTCCAAATACAATTGTTCACCACTGGAATATTCAGGGATACACAATTTCCTGGTGCCAAATATTTGGCAGTGGTGTCCATCACAGCCTGTTCCTGTAGTTGCTTGAATGATAGGAAATCAATGCTGGATGCTAGTTTTTGTTCTAGATTTTTTCCAGTCTGATCTGGCTGTATGTAATTGGACACCATGTCCAGTAGGTTTTCTACTTCCTGCACCCTCTGCACACTTGTTGTTTGTTCAGCAAACCCCCCTTCAGGGTCAGCCCAGAATTGACCCCCAGTACTCCCCTCTGACGAGGGAGATGCACTGTGCAGCCCTACGTAAGGTGCTGCTGTGGGTGTTTTGTATAACCCATGGAGACTAGACACCATCTCCCGGAGTCTGTCACGTTGGAGCATCTGCTCCATAAGCCGCTCCATTCGGCTCCAGCGCTCACGGTTGCTGGCCGCTCGCGGCATCTCCTCAAAGTCGGACTCATCAGAGTCAATGGCTCTGTTAGTTTTCCGTTTTGCCTTCCCGCCCGGCCGCGGTGTTGTTCTGGCAGGCGCAGGGGCGAAGTCGGGCACAGCTGATCCCACTACTGGTGATTCTAGTGCCATCAGCCGCTGCTGGCTGCCCGCAACTCCGCGGTCCTCCCCAGCCAGCTTTGTCGCAGCTCTAGTCGACTTTTTGGTTTTATCCATCGTTTTCCCACCTGTGAAACAGTACGGGAAATAACAACGACCGCAGAGTAACTCGCTGACCTGTCGGTCTCGGCTTTTAAACTTGCTGCTACGGGGGAACGTCGTTCCACCCCGCCTGTCGTTTCACAATGCTTGTAGCGATATGACACGCATGCGTCCTGGCGGGTTCTTCACGTAGTCACTCGCGTGACTCCGAAGTAAAATTATGTATTTATTATCGTTGCATCATTCATGATATAATTCACTCAACGCTACTGCCATCGGTCTAGTGAATCAAATGCTGTATTTGAACTTCTGAACAATCAAAATAGAAACAGGAGTTGGCCATAAAAACATTTGGCCCTACAGTGCTCTTTGATAATTAGATGAGCTATTCTGTACCTGTACAATTTCGATTTACTTGCCTAATTTCAATATCGCCTAATATGGTTTATGTCCAAAAAACCTATTGCCTTGAATGTGCTCAAACACTGACAATTTGCAGCCTTCCGACATGTAGATTTTGGAAGTTTACAGTCTTATTTTCCTATCTAAGTTCAGAATGGCTGATTCCTAATCCAACATTATCCCTCTGGGACTATACTCGCCTGCTAAAGAATACCTGGTTCATTGCACCTACCCTGTCAGAATCTGACCTTTAAAATGGGGAATAATCAATAAAGCTGCTGAATGTGGGGACTGTCAAATCAAAAACAAAAATGCTGGAAACACTCAGCAGATCAGTCAGCATCCGTGGTCAATCCACTGCTGCTGCCTGGCCATCTGAGCGTTGTTGCATTTTCTGCTTTTATTTCACATTTGTAGCTACGTCATTTTGATTTTTATTATAAAAATAGGGATTATACCGAGATATGTTATTCAAAACGTTGACTTATTGGCACTAGGGTAATCTGGGAACTGAGGGCACTGTGGAGAGGACTTGTTCTAACTGCATATTGCAAGAATAATCTGGAATATTAAAAAATATATATATACAGCTTTGCTCTTAGAGATAAGTTTATGTAAATGATAAAAAAAATCCCAATCTTTGCAAAGCACCACTGTTACTTAGTTAGGTAATTGCAGAGCACAACTTATTATGTGCTCCAAGTTGGCATTTATTTAAACAGTCATTTGATGGTGACACCAACAATCATAATTTCAATCCCTTTGGAAGAATTCAACATCTTACTTTCCCTCAATTACTGACCTACATACCACACACTTGGCTACAATGCAATCCAAGCATATTAAATTCCATAGATCCTTTAAGCCCCTGTCCCACTTTCTCGAGTTACTCACGAATTCTCCCGAGTTTTCCCCTTGATTCAAACTCGGAGATGTCAGCCGTAGGTACTCGGGGCTATTTAATTTACTCGTGGAGATTTTTCAACATGCTGAAAAAAAATCCCGTCTTACCTGATGCACCGAGTACCTACGGCTGGCATTACGAGCCGCTACGAAATATCTACGGACTCCTACGGCCTCCAACGGACTCGCTACGGACATTCTCCGAGTTTGAATTAAGGGGAAAACGCGGGAGAATTTGTGAGTAACTTGGCAAAGTGGGACAGGGGCTTTAACTTCATACTGAGGTCCTATCCATTGTCATGTGTGACAATGGAACAAGGAAAGAACAGGCCTGACTGCTCAAACTGGGGTATAAGGTGATGTGAATAGAAAAGTATATCTCCACCATCTGTAATCTCGGTCTGATACACATATTTGTCTATCAATCCAGGCAAACCAGGTGATCTGTCCTGTTTCAGCGAGGAATGCAGATGGGCATGCTTGGTTAAGTGCCAGTCATGCCTAAACATAAGTTTAGTTTAGAGATATATATATACTTGGTGAACTTGCCAACTTGGTGAAGCTGCAGCATAGGGCTACATGCTGACCTTCAGCTGGTAGAGCTGCTGACTCACAGCACCAGAGATCCGGGTTTAATCCTGACCTCAGGTGTGGAGTTTACACATTCTGCAGATGACTGCAAGGGTTTCGTCCAGGTGCTCAGATTCCTCCCTTATCCAAAAGACATGCAGGATGGTACTTCAACTGACCATTGTAATTTGCCCCTATTGTGTAAATGAGTGGCAGAACATGGAAGGGTATGTGTGGGGGTGGGGTTGGGGTTGGGGGGTGGGGGATGTGGGGGGGGTTGGTGGGATTGATGGGGAGGGGGGGAGGTTGATAAGAAGACAGAGGGGGAAAAAAAACGATAACTGAAGGATTGGCGTCGTTGACGGAAAAACATGGTCACTGATTGGTGCAAACTGGCGGGCCTGTTTCCATGCAGTATTTCTCTATTACTCTAAGCATGCAAAACAAAGGCAAAGAATGCAATAAATAGAACTCAGTGATCCTAAAACAGATCGAAACTGAGTGCCGCTTCATCTACTGCTGAATGGCAGTGGACAATTAGAACAATTCCAAGAATATCTCCATCTTCAGCAATGGTGGAGCAGGCATACGAGAGCTTAAGACATGGTTCACATATTTTCAGTCATACCCAGCTGGAAGTACCAAGTGGATAACTTATTTCTACATCAGATCACCATCACTGAAGGCAGTTTCAGCCAATACACCTCACTTTATGACAACAAGAAATACCGGAAAGGGTTGGGTACAGCAAACACTGCGGGACTGGCCTATAGTATTGAAGATGTTTTCCAGAACCAGTTGTCCCTTGAGCCAAGTTGTTCCAGTACAGTTACAACATTGGCATCTACCGAACAACATGCAAAATTGCACAGTTGCACTAATTTCTTTCATAACAAGTAACAAAAGTATCTAATCTGGCTTGTAAATGCCCAATTTGTGCACTCTCAAACATCAGAAAAGTGATGATAGGCATAGGGCAGCACAGTGGCACATCAGTAGAGTTGCTGCCTTACAGCGCCAGAGACCAGGTGCAATCCTGACTACAGGTGCTGTCTGTATAGAGTTTGTACGTTCTCCCTGTGACTGTGTGGATTTTCTCTGGGTGCTCCGATTTCCTCTCACACTCCAAAGACGTACAGGTTTGTAATTTAATTCACCTTCTGTAAATTGTAAATTATCACTTGTATGTTGGATAGTGCTTGTGTACGGTGTGAACACAGGTCAGCACAGACTCGATGAGCCAAAGAGTCTGTATTCACACTGTATCTCTAAATTCTAAAGTTTAAAGTGAGTGTGTGTTCACCAAAGTGACTGCAGCAGTTCAAGCAGGCAGCTAATGCTATCTTTTCACGGGCAATTTGGAATGGGCAATGAATTTTGGTCTTGCCAATGATGCCCGAATCATGAGAAATGAATGAATAAAAAACATTGTAAATTTCTCTGTGTACTCTTAACAAATTCCTAATAATTGAGTAACTTAGTGTGTTTGGTCAAAAAGATATTGTCCAAACATCCAATCTCAGTTTCGCTCCAGATGCCATCTTTCCTAACTAGAGATACAGCGAAATAATTACTGAGTCGAAATACATTAGCCCTGCATTTCTCTCTGGCTCGAGATTTGGTGCCCAGAATGTCTGATTGATCTTTGTGTTGATGTAAAGGACCAGTACACTAATCCAGGGAGGTAAAATTAAACTTTACCTGCAGTTGAAGCGATATGCAGGAAATTGTAAAAAAGTACTGAGGTTAAGCTGAACAGAGACATGACCCACATTACGTATTTTATACCTTGTTATTTTTAACTGGTTAGAATTGACAAATTATCTTCCATGTGAGAGTGTTCTGCTCCATTCTGTAATTCCATTACAGGGATGAAGAAGCTTGTATGAAAACTGAACCAACCCTATATAAATTGTGTTGTCAGCGTTTGCAACAAGGGAGCACCTGGTTTCAACAAATACTTTTACAAGGTTTGGAGAATAAATGGGGTTGAATAGAGAAAGAAGCAAACATGCCTAATGTCCACACTAACATCCATTCTATTTTCTAGAAACATAGACAATAGGTACAGAAGTAGGCCATTCAGCCCTTCGAGCCATTCAATATGATCATGGCTGATCATCCTAAACAAGTGCCCCGTTCCTGCTTTCTCCCCATTTCCCTTGATTCCTTAAGCCCTAAGAGCTACAGTATATCTTAAGGCCCTGCCCCACTTACGTGTCCTTGGCACGCAAATTACACGACCTCGATGTCGCGTTGACGTGCATGGGCATCGTGTGGCCGCGCGGGGCCAGTCCCACTGAGAAGCGGGGATTGGTATGGAGTTGTGCACGGTATCGAGCGGTGCTCCGGGATTTTGTACTGAACGAAATCTTCGCACGCCACGGGCCAGTCGCGTAACTGACGGCCAAAGTGGGACAGGCCCAAGACCCTGGCGCGACGCAACGTCTCACCTCCAACAGCAGCAGAAGCAGGCAAACAATCGTCAAACTCAGCCTGGGGCTCACAGCCGTTGCGGATCCGGTCCGCCCCCACTTCTACTCTCAGAGCGGGGCCAAGAAAATTGAAGATGGACACAAAATGCAGGAGTAACAACGGGACCGGCAGCATCTCTGGAGAGAAGGAATGGATGACGTTCTGGGTCAAGACCGTTCTTTCAGACTGAAGAAGGGTCTCGATCCGAAACATCATCCATTGCTTCTCTCCAGAGATGCTGCCGGTCCCGCTGAGTTACTCCTGCATTTTGCGTCCATCTTCAAATGGCGTCACGCGCTCCAGACGGCTGTGCGGGCGCATGAAGACACACGTGACTCTCACGGGACCGTCGCGCCTCAACTCGACGACGAGGTCGTGTAATTAGCGTGCCAAGGACACGCAAGTGGGACAGGGGCTTAACTCTCTCTTGAAAACATCCAATGAATTGGCCTCCATTGTCTTCTGTGGCAGAGAATTCCACAGATTCACAACTCTCTGGATGAAAAGATTTTTCATCATCTCAGTCCTAAATGGCCTACCCCTTATTCTTAAACTCTGACTCCTGGTTCTGGACTCCCCCAACATCGGGAACATTTTTCCTGCATCTAGTCTGTCCAATCCGTTAAGAATTTTATATGTTTTTATAAGATATCCTCTCATCCTTCTAAATTCCAGTGAATGTAAGCCCATTCGATCCATTTTTTAATCATTTGTCAGTCCCGCCATCCCGGTTGCACCCTGAAATGGAACAGTAGCTATTCTGTTTAAGTATTCCTCCCAAATAATTATTTTGTGTCCAAAAAAAGGCGAATAGGCAATCAAATATTTTAAATTTTAAATTAAAAAAAGATTGTAATTATTTTTTATAAAAGAAATTCAGACCTGTGTACTTTTCATTTCTCTAAATTATATTAAACTATGCTCACGTAAGTATCTGAAACTCCCAAAAGAATAAAGTTTCCAAATTTAGAACAGTTAAATAACATCTACATATTTTGGAAAGGAGGTGAGGAAGAACTTCTATAGTCAGAGGGTAGCTAATCTGTAGAAATCATTGCCACTGAGGGCTGCAGAGGCCAAGTCAGTGGATATTTTCAAAGCAAAGATAGACAAATTCTTGATTAGAACAGGTGTCAAGGGTCATGGGGAGAAGGCAGGCAAATGGTATTAGGAGACAGAGATCAACCATGATTGAATGGCAGAGTAGACTCGATGGGCCGAATGGACTAATTCTACTCCTATAACTTGTGAACTTGTGAACTATGATGGTCTTGATCCAAAGCCTAGGGTGAGCCCGAGTGGTTCAAACAGTAATCACTAAGTGTAGGTTAAGTTTTGCAAAACAAAAATAGATCATTATTTTAAATGGGACCCCTCCTGGGGACTTCCTGCTTTCTGGTTCAGATGTTCACTGTCTGCTGTGGATATCAACAAGTTTTACTATTCTCAGTTACACTGGCCTGAGCAGACAGCAATCTCATATAAACTTACAGAATAAGTTTATGCTATAAAGATTTTATAAATTTAGCAAGTAACTACAGATGCAGGAATCTTGAGTAAAACACAAAGTGCTGGAGTAACTCAGCAAGTCAGCAAGTATCTATGAAGGAAATGCATAGGCAATATTTTGGTTTGGGACCTTTCTTCAGTGATTGTAGTAGTGGGGGGGTGGGGGGGGGGGGGTGGAGAAAGCTGGAAAAGAGGTGGAGCTCGGACATATGCTAGTAAGTGATTGGTGGGTGCAGGTGAGGAGGGTTTGATTGTTAGATAGATTGAGTAAGTGACAAAGGCTGCAGATGAAAAGAAACAAAAAAGGTGTCAGATAAGGAGAGAGGAGGAGTGAAATTTAAAGCCAGAGGGAGGGATATAGGTGGCAGGAGGCAGGGGGATGGGGGGAAAGGGAAGGGATAGTGGTAGAAATGGAGGGGTAGTGGGAGAAATGGTCTAATTGGGGACTGATGCTTGAATGGATGCAGGCTGCGTTTCATTTTAAAGTCACTTTACTTTTGTAACCGACAATTCATTCAAAATCCACTCTTTCAAATTGTGGCGGTATCATTTGGCCAGGTTTTTCCAAATAACTGATGCATCCACCTGTCAGTTTAAAAGTTCTTTGGCTTTGTAGTGAAGATAATTTCACTGCAGGATCACAACACAGTTAAAGACTCGTAAAGATAATGTTATTTTTACCTAATCACTACTGCAAATCAAACACTAGCAATGTCATCTGAAAGATATCACTAAGCACTAGGTCTCAGAAGCGAACTTGAATTAAAGCCAATAGCCCATCTGCAGTATAATAGATGTTTAGGCTTTTGATGGGTGATAAGAGAACCTTAAGGTCACTATCAAATTCCATGGGTTATGTTTATTGTCTGGCATTATAAAATATTATGGAAAATCTATATTTAAAATTATAATACACACATTTTATGTATTATCTTAACAATCATTCATGAGAAACGCTCTCAGTATTTAATTGCTCGCAAAATAAATGGAATTCTGATAATAGTGTATGTTGATGATCTTAGATCTAATTTGTTAATTCCTCTTATCTTCGGGGTATAAAGATATGAACACCTGATATAGGTGATAAAAATTGAAATCATAAAAATGCCATTAGTTTTTTTAAGTTTTTAATTCGTAGATACAGTTTGATTATTTACTGGTTGCTAGAATGTTTTTAATTTATTATTTGAACATTAAGAAGAATGAATCCACAATAAATATAATAAAATAAAAACCATGAAGACACCATCAATTGTTTTCAATCATTCCAATTTAGCTGATATAATAGGCTTTGAAAAACACTTGGTGCAAGTTTTCCTCACCTTGATGAAACAAAAGAAAAATAATATCTAAATTTCCCACTGTTTTTCGATGAAGCTATGAATGGTTTTCCTCTGAATTGCTAATTTACAAGACACTTGATCAAGTACATGGAGTAAAATGAGTTCTGAGAAGCCACTTGCTCAAATAGACTGCAAAACAATGGCTGGTGCATTATCTTCCAAAATTAAAAGACAAATTCCTTTAAATACCGTATTGTTTAAGATGCTCTTCGTCGACTCCAGGACTTCCATTTTCTAGGCCCCCATTCCCTCATCTTCACAATGGATGTCCAGTCACTCTACGCCTCCATCATCCACCAGGAGGGTCTCAAAGCCCTCTGTTTCTTCCTCGACCGGAGAACTAACCAATCCCCGTCTACTGATACTCTCCTCCGCCTAGCGGAGCTGGTCCTTACCCTTAATAACTTTTCATTTCACTCCTCCCATTTCCTACAAATACAAGGCGTAGCTATGGTCACGTGCATGGGCCCTAGCTATGCCTGCCTCTTTGTAAGGTACGTCGAACAATTCTTGTTCAAGACGTACCGTGGCCCGATCCCCGAACTCTACCTCCGCTACATCGACAACTGCATTGGTGCTACCTCCGGCACCCACACACAACTCACTGACTTCATCCATTTCACCACTAACATGCATCCGGCACTCAAATATACCTGGACCATTTCCGACATTTCCCTACCATTTCTTGACCTCACTATCTCCATCGCAGGTGATAGACATTTGACCGACATCCACTATAAACCCACTGACTCCCATAGCTATCTAGAATACACTTCTTCCCACCCTGCTTCCTGTAAGGACTCCATCCCCAATTCCTCCGTCTATGCCGCATCTGCATCCAGGATGAGGTGTTCCACACCAGGGCATCAGAGATGTCCTCATTCTTCAGGGAACGGGGGTTCCCCTCTTCAACCATAGATGGGGCTCTCACCAGGGTCTTCTTTACCCCGTGACTCTGCTCTCACTCCTCATCCCCCCACTTGTCCTCACCTTCCACCCTACCAGCCGTCACATACAACAAATAATCCTCCGTCATTTTCGCCACTTCCAACGTGACCCCACCACTCGCCACATCTTCCCATCTCCTCCCCTGTCTACTTTCCGCAGAGAATGCTACCTCCGTAACTCCCTCGTCAATTTGTCCCTTCCCACCCGAACCATCCCCTCTCCGGGCACTTTCCCTTGCAACCGCAAGAAATGCTACACTTGTCGCTTTACCTCCCTCCTCGACTCCATTCAAGGACCCAAGCAGTCTTTCCAGGTGCGGCAGAGGTTCACCTGCATCTCCTCCAACCTCATCTATTGCATCCGCTGCTCTAGATGTCAGCTGCTCTACATCGGTGAGACCAAGCGTAGGCTTGACGATCGCTTCGCCGAACGCCTCCGCTCGGATCGCAATAACCAACCTGATCTCCCGGCGGCTCAGCACTTCAACTCCCTCTCCCATTCCGAATCTGACCTTTCTGTCCTCGGCCTCCTCCATGGCCAGAGTGAGGACCACCTTGGATTGGAGGAGCAGCACCTCATATTTCGCTTGGGCAGTTTGCACCCCAGCGGTATGAACATTGACTTCTCTAATTTCAGGTAGTCCTTACTTTCTGCTCCCCTTCTCAGCTCTCCCTCAGCCCACTGGCTCCACCTCTTCCTTTCTTCTTCTCTTCCCCCCACCCCCCCCCCCCCCCCCCTCCCTTACATCAGTCTGAAGAAGGGTTTTGGCCCGAAACTTTGCCTATTTCCTTCCCTCCATGGACGCTGCCTTACCCGCTGAGTTTCTCCAGCATTTTTGTCTACTTTAAATTCCATAATGTTGGTTTACAAAAAAAGACACAATAGACAATAGATAATAGGTGCAGGAGTAGGCCATTCAGCCTTTCGAGCCAGCACCGCCTTTCAATGTGATCATGGCTGATCATCCACAATCAGTAACCTGGTTCCTGCCTTCTCCCCATATCCCCTGACTCCACTATCTTTAAGAGTCCGATCTAGATCTCTCTTGAAAGTATCCAGAGAACCGGCCTCCACTGCCCTCTGAGGCAAAGAATTCCACAGACTCACAACTCTCTGTGTGAAAAAAGTGTTTCCTCATCTCCGTTCTAAATGGCTTACCCTTTATTCTTAAATTGTGACCCCTGGTTCTGGACTCCCCCAACATCGGGAATATGTTTTCTGCCTCTAGCGTGTCCAAACCATTAATAATCTTATATGTTTCAATAAGAATCCCTCTCATCCTAAATTTCAGAGAATACAAGCCCAGCTGCTCCATTCTCTAAGCACATGACAGTCCCGCCATCCTGGTAATTAGCCTCTGCTGTACTCCCTCAATAGCAAGAATGTCCTTCCTCAAATTTGGAGACCAAAACTGCACACAATACTCCAGGTGTGGTCTCACTAAGGCCCTGTACAACTGCAGAAGGACCTCTTTGCTCCTACACTCAACTCTTCTTGTTATGAAGGCCAACATGCCATTCGCTTTCTTCACTGCCTGCTGTACCTGTATGATTACTTTCATTGACTGATGAACAAGGACCCCCAGATCCCGTTGTACTTCCCCTTTTCCCAAATTGACACCATTCAGATAAACATCTGCCTTCCTCTTTTTGCTACCAAAGTGGATAACCTCACATTTATCCTCATTAAACTGTATCTGCCATGCATCTGCCCACTCACCCAACCTGTCCAAGTCACCCTGCATTCTCGTAGCATCCTCCTCACAGTTCACACTGCCACCCAGCTTCATGCCATCTGAAAATTTGCTAATGTTACTCTAATGTCAGCACTCTACCCCCAATACCATGAGCCCTAATTTTGCCCACTAATCTCATATGTGGGATCTTATCGAATGCTTTCTGAAAGTCCAGGTACACTACATCCACTGGCTCTCCCTTGTCCATTTTCCTAGTTACATTCTCAAAAAATTTCAAAAGATTAGTCAAGCATGATTTCCCCTTCCTAAATTCAGGCTGACTCGGACCGACCCTGTTACTGCTATCCAAATGTGCCGCTATTTCATCTTTTATGATTGACTCCAGCATCTTCCTCACCACCTATGTTAGGCTAACTGATCTATAATTCCCTGTTTTCTCTCTACCGCCTTTCTTAAAAAGTGGGATAACATTAGTTATCACAAAGTGCTGGAGTAACTCAGCGGGTCAGGCAACATCTCTGAAGAATATGGATAGGCAAAGATTCGGATCAGGACCCTTCTTCAGATGCCTACTATATTAGACGTTGGAACATACTGGTGTTTCAAGTCTGAAGAAGGATCTTGACATTCTAGACGATGCCTATCGATGTTCTCCAGAGATGCTGCCTGGCCTGCGGAATTACAATTGAAACCTAATTCAGCTTTTAACACTGCTTATTTGGCAATGAATGAGGAAAGCAGGAGTCTCTCAAATGTCGACTAATTGGGGTTCAATAATGTTGCAGATGGAATAAGTTGGCAAATAGTGAAGAGTCAGAGCCTTTTGATTTGTGAGATGCTTTTCTTTGTGTGGAAAATTGTTCCTGTGAACCAAATAAGCAATGTGTGAGTCTTTTCTGAATTTCACTGATGAGACCCTCCCAAAATCATTTAATAATCAAAAGGAATATAATCTTTTACCCTCTGTTCTTTGATCTACACTCGCTGCAGCACACAATTTTGGAAAATTGTCAATTCTAACTAAAAGACAAATAATAGAAAACAGAGAAATATATTTGCTGAAATAATTCTCCTATATTTCATATGGTAAGAAATTATATTTGCATAAGTAAACGCAACATATATTCTCTAAAATATTCTTCATTTAGATGAATATTACACAGAAGAGATTGATCTAGATTAATTTAAGCAAATAATTACAGGATATCAGTCTATATCTACAGATTTGAATCTCTAAACTGACCATTGTATTATTGACAGAAACAATTGTTTATCCTTAAGTTGCATATAGCAATGTTAAAATTGCTTGATTGCTTGCTTGCTTGCCTTATCTTCAATGCAATTCTTTGAAATATGCCAACGTTAAAACATTGTAAATCTCAGCCCCTGCAGGTAATATTCAACATATAAATATAAGCAATCTTCAGCAGAAGGCAATATTTCTTTCTGTCATCCTCTGATTTTTTGGTGTTGGGTAGACATACCCAAACATGATATCAAGATTCAGAATACCAATTGGTGCAGATGTGCTTTACCAGAATGCTGCCTGGATTCAGCCACAGAGAGAGGTTGGATAGACTTGGATTGTTTTCTCTGGAATATTGGCAGTTGAGGGGAGACTTGATAGATGTACGTGAAAATTGCGAGAGGCATAGATAGACACAACCATTTTACCAGAGTGGAAATGTCCAACACTAAAAGGCATAGCTATAAGGTGAGAGGGGGAAAGGTTAATGGAGAAGTGCGTGGCAAGCTTTTTCACATAGAGATTGGTGGGAGCCTGGATTGCACTGTCAAGGGTGGTGGTAGAGGTGGATATGATAGTGGCCTTTAAGAGACTTTTAGATAGGCACGTGGAAGTGCAGGGAGTAGATGAATATGAGTCATGTGCAGACGGCCAAGATCAGTTTAACTTGGCATCAAGTTCGGCACAAACATTGTGGGCCAAAGGGCCTGTTCCTATGCTCTACTGTTCTATGTTCTATGTTGACATGCTGGGTATGCTAACAGAGTAAGCTTACAATGAGAATTTTGGTTGTAACATGCTTCACTAGAGATTATAATGCTCAGCAAGACAGTGGCTGTAAAAAAATTGTAAGTTGCTATCAAATTGGTAATAATGCTCATAGAAAGACGGACCAGTTGTTTACAGTGGCATGGTAAAGACATCCAAATGCTTAGGGACATTAGAACTCTGTTGTAAGATAACTGAACCGTCCTCCCATAAGCTCGGGTGGAGTCCCAATCTTCCAACCTACCCCATTGTGGACAAAGTAGGCCGACCTCCCCCTCTCCCCCACCCAACGGTCTGTCCTCAGCAGAGGTCTCACCTTTGTCCCCCTCCGTCCCCATCTCAATGAGTTCCGCGCCCACCATGACTTGGAGCGCTTCTACCGTCGTCTCCGCCTCACAGCGCACTTCCATGGGAAGGAGTCCTCGCCCCCTAACGATGACCCCTTTTCCCGTCTCCAACGCACCCCCTCCTCGTGGAACCCCCCTCATAAAGTCCCGGCTCTGGAACTCTTCATTCAGAACTGCCGCCGCGACGTCAACCGCCTCAACTTCTCCACTCCCCTGTCTCACTCCAATCTTTCCCCCTCTGAACGCACTGCCATCGAATCACACCGCAAAAACCCAGACTGGGTCATCAAACCAGCCGACAAGGGAGGTGCCGTGGTAGTCTGGCGCGCCGACCTCTACAAAGCTGAGGCCACGCGCCAACTCTCGGACACCTCCTCCTACTTACCCTTGGACCATGACCCCACTGACGAGCACCAGGCCACCATTTCTAGCACCATCACCGACTTCATCAATTCCCACGCCCTACCTGACCAAGCCTCCAAACTCATCGTTCCGCAGCCCCGCACGGCCCGTTTTTACCTTCTCCCAAAAGTCCACAAACCCGGCTCTCCCGGCAGACCCATTGTCTCTGCGTGTTCGTGCCCCACCGAACTCATCTCCACATACCTTGACTCCATCCTATCCCCCTTGGTCAAATCCCTCCCCACCTATGTTCTAGACACCTCAGACACTCTCCGCCGCCTCCACGCATTCCACTCTCTGGGCCCTCACCCCCTCATCTTCACCATGGATGTCCGGTCACTCTACACCTCCATCCCCCACCAGGATGGCCTCAGAGCCCTCCGGTTCTTCCTCGACCAGAGGAGCAACCTATACCCAGCCACTGACACTCTCCTCCGCTTAGCGGAGTTGGTCCTCACCCTCAATAACTTTACATTTGACTCCTCCCATTTCCTCCAAACACAAGGCGTAGCTATGGGCACACGCATGGGCCCCAGCTACGCCTGCCTCTTTGTCGGGTACGTTGAACAATCCTTGTTCGAGGCGTACCAGGGCCCCATCCCCGACCTCTACCTCCGCTACATTGACGACTGCTTTGGTGCCACCTCCTGCACCCACACACAACTGACTGACTTCATCCACTTCACCACCAACTTCCATCCGGCACTCCAATACACCTGGACGATTTCCGACACTTCCCTACCATTCCTTGACCTCACCATCTCCATCGCAGGGGACAGACTCCTGACCGACATACATTACAAACCCACTGACTCACATGGCTATCTGGACTACACGTCTTCCCACCCTGCCCCCTGTAAAGACTCCATCCCCTACTCCCAATTCCTCCGCCTACGCCGCATCTGTTCCCAGGACGAGACATTTCATACCAGGGCATCGGAAATGTCCTCGTTCTTCAGGGAACGGGGATTCCCCTCCGCCACCATAGATGAGGCTCACACCAGGGTCTCATCCATACCCCGTAACACTGCTCTCTCTCCCCATCCCCGCACACGCAACAAGGGCAGAGTCCCTCTGGTCCTCACCTTTCACCCCACCAGCCGGAAAATACAACACATAATCCTCCGCCATTTCCGCCACCTCCAACGTGACCCCACCACTCGCCACATCTTCCCATCTCCCCCAATGTCTGCCTTCCGCAAAGACCGCTCCCTCCGCAACTCCCTCGTCAATTCTTCCCTTCCCTCCCGCACCACCCCCTCCCCGGGCACTTTCCGTTGCAACCGCAAGAAATGCAACACCTGTCCCTTCACCTCCCCCCTCGACTCCATTCAAGGTCCCAAGCAGTCGTTCCAGGTGCGACAAAGGTTCACCTGTATCTCCTCCAACCTCATCTACTGCATCCGCTGCTCTAGATGTCAGCTCATTTACATCGGTGAGACCAAGCGTAGGTTGGGCGATCGTTTCGCCGAACACCTCCGCTCAGTCCGCAATAACCTACCTGACCTCCGCACTTCAACTCCCCCTCCCATTCCCAATCCGACCTCTCTGTCCTGGGTCTCCTCCATTGCCAGAGTGAGCAACAGCGGAAATTGGAGGAACAGCACCTCATATTCCGTCTGGGGTCCTTGCGTCCTTATGGCATCAACATTGAATTCTCCCAATTTGGCTAGCCCGTGCTGTCTCCTCCCCTTCCTTAACCCTCTAGCTGTCTCCTCCCACCCTCCCATCCGCCCGCCCTTGGGCTCCTCCTCCTCCTCCCCTTTTCCTTCTTTCTTTCCCCACCCCCCATCAGTCTGAAGAAGGGTTTCGACCCGAAACGTCGCCTATTTCCTTCGCTCCATAGATGCTGCTGCACCCGCTGAGTTTCCCCAGCAATTGTGTGTACCTACCCCATTGTGGACATTGGAGTTCTTCTCTAGAACTGTAATGCTGCAATGCTGTAAATTATATTCTGCATTTCCGTATCTTTCTCTTTGCCTACCTGTTGTACTTGTGTGTAGCTTGATTGCACTCATGAATAGTATGATCTGATTTAATTAGATAGCATGCAAGCAAAAGCTTTTAATCATACCTCGGCACATGTGACACCAACAATAAATCAATACTAATTATTGGTGCAAATATATTATATAAGGCCTTCAGATTGTGGACCAATTGTGGGCAATAATTGCATGTAGAAAAAGTCTGAACTGTTATAGTCACCCACCTATGTCGCATTTAGATTTAATAAAAACTACATTGTTAACAGGATCCACATGAAAGTTTAATATGTTGAATATTTTTGGAGTTATTTCTTATTACTGCCATTAAACATGGGAAAAATTCCAAGTTTTGAACTCGTAACTCACAAGGACTTAACTTAAAATAATGTATATAAGTTTGCTTTTATCTATCTGCATTCTTTTATTAAGTAAACTTTATGCCATACTTTTCTTGAAGGTGGTGATAGTCGTCAAGGGTTATTGAACAGGTCACGATAATCTTCTACAACTAGGAGTATTACTGTCATCTCTTCAGCCATATTTGTGGAAAAGGAATTGTCTAGTGTTTCTCATGAAACGAGAATGAGGATGCCTCCAGATAATGGTCACAGATATATGTGCATTTTGACATTTCTGTGGTCAGATACAAGTGAATCATTAATTTATCACTCAAATACATCCTACAAATTAAAGAAATATTAAACTGCGGATAGTCATAAAGTGCTGCAGTCCGAAGAAGGGTCCCGAAACATAACATCACCTATCCAGAGATGTTGCATGACCCACTGAGTTGGTCCAGCACTTTGTGTCTATTTTTGGTGTAAGTTGTTCCTTGTTTCTACAAGGAACTGCGATGTTAGTTTTACCAAGGAAAAAATCAAAATGCTGGAGTAACTCACCGGGTCAAGCAGCATCCCTGTAGAACATGGATGGGCGATGTTTTGAGTCGAGTTCCTTCTTCAGGCTTCAGCATTTTATATATTTCCTCCAAATTGATCCTGCTTCCAATTACTGCACCCTTTATATGGAAAGCTGGGTCAGAAACCAAAACTCAATAACTCATTCCAGGAATACACAAATCATTCCAATTTATGCAGTCTTGAGTTGCCTTCAGCAGTGCAAGTGTGTGGATGCAAGTGTATGTGTGCTCTTGCCTTATATCGTGGTCCATGTCTCTCCATATTCTGTCTGTAGAACATGGTACCATATCTTTTTTTAGGCTTACAAATTGAGCATGCATTTGGACAACAAAATAGATTCCACCCAACTGCTGAAAACTATGATAGTACATATAATCAGTACTGCAACCCAGCAATTAACATCAAATATATATTGGGCATAGCAGTACCATCTATTAGTTAAACCAATTATTTTTAAGTCAGCTCCTTTAATCACCAGAATTTTAATGAATGTTCTGATCTAGTTGAAGATTTCTTTTGGTTCTCTGCGGTTTTGAAAAGTTAGGGGAGTCAATCTCCCCTAACGTTTTAAGGGTGATGTGTCATGTGTTAGGGGAGTTACACTTAAAACTCAGTGAAAGTAAATTACATTTAGTATTAAAAACACTTCAAGGTTAATTAATTGATCACCTCCCAAATTGTGCTGGTAACATAATTGCAGAATGTCAGCTAAAGATAAAATGCAAATAAATCTTGTGGGCATCGTTCCTCTGTGAAAACATCAGTAATGTTGTGATCTCTCATGTTTTTTAGTCTTATTGGGCTTTTATATTTAAAAAAAAGCACAAATTATTACAGTTACTCAGTGGGTCAGACAGCATCTCACGAGGTCATGGATAGATGACGTTTCAGATCTCCCTTAAGACTGAAGAAGGGTTCCAACCTGAAATGTCACCTATCTATGTCCTCCAGAGATGCTGGCTGATCCACTGAGTTACTCCAGTGCTTTTTTTTTTTTTTTTAATTAACCAGCATCTGCGGGTTCTACGGCTGCTTGTCTGTACAGAGTTTGTACGTTCTCCCTGTGTCCTGCATGGGTTTTTCTCTGGGATCTCCGGTTTCCTTCCACAATCCAAAAACGTGCAGGTTTGTAGGTTGATTGGCTTGATATAATTGTAAAAATTGTCCCTAGTGTGTGTAGGATAGTGTTAGTGCGTGGGACAGTGTTAGTGTGTTAGTCTGATTGGCGCACTCAGTGGGCCAAAAGGCATGTTTCCACGCTGTATCTCTAAACTTAACTAAAACTAAACTAAATCTATAATTCACTTGTTTTTCTGATCTTTTATAATTATGGTGTAAAACACACTGGCCTAGAAACTAGGTGCTGGCTCGAAGGGCCGAATGGCCTACTCCTGCACCTATTGTCTATTGATAGAGTTGCAAGTGTCCTATCATTGTTTTCCTCATGTCCAGTTTCATCAACTGACGTCAATATTACTGCAATGTTCAAAATTCACCTCTGGTGACCACATTGGTCTCAATTCCAATTCATTCCAAGAATTTACTTAAAGAACCACACTTTAACAAGGCCGATGGCTCAACATTCATTATTTAGAGGGGTCAGGCTCTTCTGCTGTCCCTGAAACAGAGTAGTACATTTGTACTGTTTTGCATTTGGCACCATTGAATTTTTGGGAGTCGTTTTGCTGGCTTTTAAAAAGCAACGTTAGCCAGGTGGCTAAATCTAGGGAAATGACACAATCAAATTTTTGGCCATTTTATTTCCTGGCCTCTACCCTATCACAGATCTTCTCTTTTGCTCCATCCTCTCCTTACCACAATCCCCTTCTCTATTTCTAACTTTTCGCAACTTTTTCTCCACTTTCTTGGGAAGTTGTCAACTGAAAAAATAACTCTCTCCCTCTGCAGATACCAACTATTTGCTGAGAATTTAAGCATCTGTAATTTCTTGTGTCGGTCTTCTCTCTCCTCTCTTTAAGCAGATTTGTGGTAATGTTCTGCAGTAGGACTGTAGAATCTGGGGTGGGACTGAAGCGATTATCATCCTCAACATTCCCAACATTTCCCTTTCACTTCTCACTTTTTGTTGATTGGTATGTCCGTTTTCTCTGAAGTTTTTTCTCACATCGAGCTCTATTCTAGAGATAAAACAAATGCATGTTACAGATTTTTGGAATCTGACCTTGAACCTTGATTTTTCTTTGAGGATAAATGACGCTGCCCTATGGAATTTAAGAAGCATCTGTTGTAAGTAAAGAAAGAAGAGGATATTTCACTTCATCTGGATTGAAGCCTTGTAATATAGTAATGAAAAAGCAACTCAAAAGAAAAAAAAAATATATATATATATGGATACAAAAGCAAATGAAAAGATCATGTTATTTCAATGAATAAGAACAAATGTTCTGGAGTTAATTTGAGCATCCATGTTTAAAAGCATTAAAATTCAACGCAATAACATGACTGAGTTTGTGCAGTAGCTCATTTGAGCATGTCGCATTAAACTCTTCAAATAATACTTTTACAGCTGTGTTTAGAAGTGTTTGCTGGTCTATAGTGATTGTCCTTTCTGTAAGCAAAGGTTGAACTGGTGAGTTGCAATTTCCATCTTCTACACAGTTCAAAGCAGTCAAATTCAGCTGCGGGAGCTGTCCCTGGGACACAAAGTTGCGTGGGTGAATAAGAGGAACATTGGAATGCTGAACGATCCAGGGGCCTGCCTGGATCAAGCGCAGCTTCATAAGACCTAGTGCACGACTGTACTTTGCTAATGACGCCAAATCTGGTGACTCAAAAAATATTTTCACTGTGCTTTGCATATGTGACAATAAAGCACAATTGAACTGTTGAAAGCACTAAATTATTCGGCCAAATAGCATCACATAGCTCAAAATATATATATATTGATGAAGATAGGTTAATTACCAATTTTCGGTACGAATTCAATTTAATCATCCAAAATTATTATCAAAAAATTCCGATCAATTTTGTCTCAAATAGTGAGCTTCAATATGTTTATGATTAATTTATCTTCCTATGCTCTTTTGGCATCATTAACTGGAGGCTAATTGTAATTCGAGACAGAGGAAATAAATTAATGCTGCAATTTTATATCTATTTACTAAGGTTTCCTGTGAAATCTCACACCTGCCAAACACACTTTTACAGCCCACTGCCAATAGATCTGTAAAGTCTTGACATTTCCGGGTGGATTTAGCATCCAGATGCTCTGGGAATAGTGGATAAAGCATTTGACATTTTTGACAGCACTGTGGCCAAAGTGGCTTAAAGTCAGCTGCTCCATTTAACATATTATTTCCTGGTGTGGTGCGTGGGTCTCAAAAGGAAGCACGAAGTCCAGTGTTTTGAGAGGCACCTTTAATTATGTTCCTCCCGGTTGTAGGGAAGACCAAACAAGAGAAAGATGGCACCCAAACCCCTGCCTTTAAACCCTCTGGCTAAGGGCCGCCTCCGGACTGAACCACTCCCGTGCCGAGGGGTTCGACAGTATGATGGCACGACCCTTGGGAGCCGCCACACTGATATTACTATAAATTGGGCCAGGTAAGCGTGACATCTATGTAAAGTCACATTGTTGACATTGCAATTGATGGATTCTGGAGTCATTTGGAAAGGATGAGAGGAACATTGACAGTAGGGCAATGAGCATATGAGTTGGGGCATCATGTCATTGTTTAGAGTTTTGAGATACACAGTGCAATATAGAAAAAACATGCATTCATGTTGTACAATGGTGCAGTGGTAGAGCTGCTGCCTCACAGTGCCAGAGACACTGGTTCAATCCCGACTACGGGTGCTGTCTGGGTGGAGTTTGTATATTCTCCCTGTGACCTTGTGGGTTTTCTCCGGGTGCTCTGGTTTCCTCCCACATTCCAAAGATGTGCAGCTTTGCAAGTTTTAACTGGCTTCTGTAAATTCACCCGAGTGTGTCGGGTTTGTTTCCACGCTGTGCCTCTAAACTAAACAAAAACTGTTCATTGGTCTGTGCCAATATTTGAGCCATTGCACTGAATTTAGATTTTCCACAATCTATAACAATGTTGATATTATACATCCCTTATACACCCTTCCAATGCCATGAAATCTGATAACGGAACTGACACATTAAATTAATCTCCCCTTTTGAAATCCATGCTTTAGTTAATGCTGCTCCCTCTATTTGATATTCTTTCCAGTAATAGCTCCCAAATTTGATTAGAGCCTCTGAAGCAAATTATAATTACAATTAGGGAATTGTGCACCACTGTGAACAGCAATTATAATATCCTTCAGTTTCCAATCAATTTCATGATCACTGCCATCTAATTTCCTTTTTATTTCCCTTAAAAACAAGGTTCAGGTTTGTTCCTACCTTCCATAGAAAGATTTGTTTGCCAATGTACAAAATCAAACTCCTGCAGATGCTGGAAATCTGAAATAAAATAGGACATAGTGGATCAGGCAGCATCTATGGAGAAATAAGATGGGTAATGTTTCACGTCGGAACATTTCTTCAGACTTCAGACTGCGTCTGAAGAAGAGTTCCAACCCAAAATGTCACCCATCTTTTTTCTTCAGAGATGCTGCCTGACTCACTGAATTACTCCAGCACTTTGTGTCTATCTTTGGTATAAATCAGCATCTGCAGTTCCTTCCAATACATTAAATAGAACTTGTTGTAAATATCTTATTGAGTATTAGATCATTCATTCATCGTTGAAAACATTAGCGACGCAGTGGTGCTGGTTTCCAACGGGAATGGTGACAGACGCACCACACATCTCTGTCCTCCATTTACTGCGGACTTCCGCCGCTGGAAGTATAGGATATTTGTGTGTGTGCTTTATCATTATTCCTTACAATGTATGTACGACAGAGATCGCAACTTCTACTGAAGTGTGGATGGCCGTTGGCTCGCTAGAAGCTCATCCGCCCTTTGACAGGTCTTGTTTTTAGTTCTGCTGGGTGTCCACAGCCCTCTCCTCACCTGGCAAGCCAGGTGGGGGAGATGGTTTAGTCACCGACTATCCGACCATGGAGCAGGTAGCACGGGATTACATGGTACCCGTGGGGGGGGGGGGGGGGGGGACACTTCCTCCGACCTGACCTGAAAATATCAGGCAGCATCTAGAGAAGCTGGGTTAATGTCTCAGATCAATGATGAATGGTTCTGATTTAAAGACGTCACTGTAAAATGACAACTCTGTCCTCAGATACTGCCGAATCCACTCTTACCACATTTGCAGCTTTTATTGCCAACAGGTTCAGATAATATTCAGATTATGTCTTATAACTACAGGTAACATTGGGTTTAACACAGAACTAGAACACCATCTTTAGCTCACTATGTCAATGCCAAA